>NC_056733.1:1469863661-1470066161 GCF_019279795.1 Protopterus annectens
CTTTCAACCTCTTAGTGCACAAAATCTGGACAGTTTGACAAAATGGGGGAACAAAGGCCCAAAAATCGGAACAGATTTTAAATGTCATAAACTTAGAAAGTTGCTGGAATAACAGGGTTTATGTTAACATGCATTTTCTGAAGGATTTGAAGTTTGAAACTCTAATGCATGTCATCATTTAGTGACTTCAATCCTCAGATCATCCCAGTAATTTGACAGAAAATCACAAATGTTATGAGGAACACACCAAAAATATGAGGCAAAAATCAGGACATTCTGTGAAAATCTGGACATTTGAGTGGTGTGATACTGATTAAATGAATAATTACAAGCTTAAAAAAACTTTTGGCCATGGCTAGGGTAATCCCTGTGGTACAAATGATAAAGTTTCATAACTGGACTTTTCATGTATATAAGTAAGTGCACAGATGTATGACGTAAAGAACATTTTAAAGCTTTGGCTAGAAACTGATAGCAACAGTTAAAAATGTTAGAAATGTTGGCAAAAGATATGTTTAAAAGAGCTTTGCCTAGTAATATAAGGACATGAGAATTGCAAAGCAATCCCAGTATATCTGATAAGCTGGAAACTGTGGCAGAACACTTTATCAATAACACAGTGCTTATAAATGAAGTGTCTGCTTCTAAGGCTGAAACTGCAACAATAAAAGTACATTGTTCTGTGAAACAAAAAGCAGCAAGTAATGCATTAAATTGTAAAAGTGTGAGAATGGCTCACATCGCTAAATTCTGTGCTACTAAAACTGAAGCAAAAGCTACCAAAAGAAATGTGAAAACTGGATTACATACTTATCCAAAGCTATTCCTTTTATGGATGATTGAGTCAGTCATTGTGTTTCAACCAAAGTAGTGATGTGTGCTATATTTTTACAATAAAGAAATGTCCAGGCCCTGCTGGATTCTGGAAACATGATCTTTCCCCGACTGGTAAACCTAACATTAGTCACATTCAAAAAAAGTGTAACTTGTATGTGTTCATGGCAATTAACACACCCCCTACATGAAGAAATGCAAAAAAAGTGCTAGAAAAGCTGTTACATCCTGTGGCTGTAACCTGTGCTTTGACTCATGATGCAATATTATAAAATGATTTTCCCCATTTTAAAACACCATGGGAAACATAGGAAGAGGGAAATCTGTAGACACACTGTGGAAAACGTACATGCTAAATAAGAAATAGGTAGAACATTAGACTGATAAACCCATTCAGTATGAAAATGGGGTGACAGTAATGTATTAATACTTCCATAGAGATCCATACTCAAAATCAGAAGGGAGATGGCATATCAATTCTAACACGGGTTGGAATTTTGCTGAAGTCAGACAGTAAAAAGAATTATGTGTGTTACCAGAAACACTCCAAGGAAAACAGAGTACTTCACAATGGAAATTAATTAAATAAACTAATATCAAAGTCAGTACCAAAGTAAAACCTTATGCAGTATTCAGTTCCAAAAGAACATGGTCCCAGGTTTTAGAAGTTATTTTTGCAGTTTCTAAAATGCAAAACAGGTTGCATTGTATAACTGAAATAGCATGATTTTGGAAAATAAATCAACTTTGACACTATAGTTTCTCAACATATACTTGCTGTTTTTTCTTTTTGTTTTATTTTTGTGTGCGTATATCAGATCCCTTTGCAGTAAATACTGACATGAAGTAGCAATTTACTCGAATTTCAGAGACTACACCAGAACCTTCCAAGGTTAAGCAGTGCCCTCTAGTGGTCAAAAAGCCACAGACATGGAAAGGGATTGAGGATGGATGGATGGATTTGGTTACATTTACATAGGTTCATAGATTAGTACTAAGCTAACTGCCCTTGCGAGCCATTTTAAGCCTAGCCAGTTATCCCTTGTGAGACTCAAACCCTGCACCTTGTGTTTGTAAGGCAAGCACCTTAACCATTAGGCCACCCTCATATATAAATAGATGGTTTTGACAGGTCTCAAACCCAGGACCCTGTACACTATAGTCAGAGCAATGTACCACTACACCATCATTGTGTGTGTGTGTGTGTGTGTGTGTGTGTGTGTGTGTGTGTGTGTGTGTGTGTGTGTGTGTGTGTGTGTGTGTGTGTGTGTGTGTGTGTGTGTGTGTGTGTGTGTGTGTGTGTGTGTGTGTGTGTGTGTGTGTGTGTGTGTGTGTGTGTGTGTGTGTGTGTGTGTGTGTGTGTGTGTGTGTGTGTGTGTGTGTGTGTGTGTGTGTGTGTGTGTGTGTGTGTGTGTGTGTGTGTGTGTGTGTGTGTGACATATACTAAAACCACAACACTACCGAGGAAAACGGTGCTTCCGATAAAAAAAAAACAATAACCAGAAACAAAGCCAAAAGAAGCACCAATGAGGTCTAGACTGTATAAAACGTAACCATAAGAATTGTAGTTATGTTTTTCTTTACAGTCTAGACCTCTTTGGTGCTTCTTTTGGCTTTGTTTCTAGACATAAATAAACTTACAGATACATAGAAACATTTACCTTTTTTTGTAAAAAATGTTCAACTTATTAGCAGCTGAATAAATAAACTAGCACATGTACACCATAACACACCTTTTTGAGACTTGGTATCATTTTAAATTTTTTGCTGAATGCAATAGCCTGCCACAGTGCTATTCTTAAGCAATAAACACTGTAAGCATAACAATGTTTTTTCCATTTTAAAACCTCCATCTTTAAAATGGTATGGGGTATGAAAAGGCTAAATATTTTAAGCATTATACACTGCTGCTAATGACAATTGTTTGGCTAAATCAAATATTTCTACTAGTGGTAACTACAGTTACCACCACAACAATTATTTATTCATTGATATTTGTTTACTGGGCAAGTCTGAGTTGATAATTTTTTATCCATTTTTACCATTTTCCATGGAGCTTGGGCAGAAAACCTCACAAATAAAAGAAAAAAAAGTACATATACATAGGTGAAAATTGATATATTATAATATACTGTCAGTACATAGAATAATATAAGTAATATGCATTTTACATGTATAATAATATACATACACCATCATTAAAACAAAATAAAATATCATTAATCTAAAATGGGTCAGGAAGAGGTGTGGACTACATTTAGCTGAATATGGAAAAGCATTTGAACTTGCCACTAATATGACACAAGCTGTAAGTTCTTAAAACAATAACAGAAACAAAATAATAGCAATAATAATAATAATAATTAAAAATCAAGCAATAATAATAACAACTCAACTGTTCTGCATGACAAAGTTCACAATGGGGTGAACTGACTTAGAAATGCAAAATAAACTGCAATAAAATTTACTGCTATGACACTGCACTGAAAAAGTAAATTTTGCGATAGAACTTAAAAGAATGAACTCATGCACAACACGGATCATTATGATCAGGTCACTGATCATAATGAGCATATTGAAAGAACTGATAAGACTGTACTATACTGGAATTAACTGGAAACAACTGAAATGAGACTGGAATAAAAGTCTTTATCTGTTGATTACCCAAACTTGTGCTGAACAGGTGCCAGTCTTTCATTTATGGGGCAACTCTTTTTGTGCTTTCACAATAAAGACTGCACACACTGTAGTTTGGTTAATAACATTTTATTGGATGTTAACAATATCTGAATATTGTTTCAATAACAGTGCTAATAAACAATAGCAGTCTGTAGAAATTCTGGAATGATGGACAACAGTTTCTGCATGTATCTTCTGATTCTCCTGAATAATATCAACTACAGTCTTTTCCTCCTGAATAGTATGACTATTTGACTTGACTTCTGTACTCAAACTTGAGTATCTGTACTGTAAAGACCCTTTTAGATATCAGTCCAAAAGCTAACTACTGACTCTTGACTATCTGAAGTATATCCTAATAAAACCCTGCAATGTTTTACATGCCTCCTTAGCCTTGGTTTCCAAGCCTTGTCTTGCATGTGCCTCACAGTCTATACTTTATCTAGTATTTCATTGCAAGTACACATATCTTTCTCTTGAGAAAATAACATTTTATATGTCTGCACATTTCATGCTTAGCCAGCAAGATTATATTTTCCTTCCCTGAAACATGAAAGCATACATGAAAACACAAGTCTGACTCTATATTTTCAGACCTATTATTCTACCATAATGTACTATAGTGAAATCACTAAGAATACCCTCAGTCTAACAGCTCTCCCTGAGGTCTCAGACAAAGGTTTACAGGAACCTTGTTTTGTAGTTACCTCATATCTGTATTACTAACTACTGTAATCCGGATTTGAATATATGGGCTTTATGCCATCTCACTCATAATCTGCAGATGTGTCCTGATAGATAGTGAATAGTGATTTCCTTTATGATCTCAAAGGTATTATTAAATAATACCTCCAGCATCTTGGCTAATTTATATAATTCCCAAATAGCTTTAACAGCTGCATATGCAGGAAATATACCTGCTGCAGTGATTACCTCATTACCTAGATCCATAGTCTTTAGAGTCTTTAAGTCTAAGCTCTGATGTATGTGTGATATATTTAAAACCTGCACATTATTCTGAAAATCAGTGTCTTTTAATTCTGTGGTTTCTAAAACTGATTAGGCTAGGTAATACTTTTAACCCTGCTGTTCCGAAAACAGCATGGAGAAAATGTCATACACATCCTCAAACTGACTCTGTGAGTCTTCTGTTAAGTTAGACAGAGCATGAACTGTTAACCCTGCCTATTTTATTCCCTAATTCTGTATTTGTTCAAGACATGAATACCAAGAAATTTACCTCTTGAGTGAAGATCAAGAGGTGAATCCTGGCATCCATATTGAGAACACATAATATGTAGCTGCAATCAGAGATCTGATCATAATTATTTGTAGTGCATGGAGATCTATGTTCACCATGTACTACTAGCTAGTCAAAAATAAGATAAAAAAATGCAAAGTGTTGGTAAAACAACAGGGAAGTGGTTGATGTTCAGATATATTCCCTATCTAAGGGAAGCAGCTGTAACCAAAATATTGTGTGTACTTTGGCAGACAGCAGGCAGAAACGGAAGTTGAAACAAAGTAGTTTTATGCCCAGCTGCTGCTATTTCCTGTTGGGTGTTGTCTACTTTTAGTGTAGACCCAACCATAATGATGTCTAGGGGTTGCTTAACAATTGTTAAGGTAGGGCCTCACACTACAGCACCACTGAACCAGGATATTATTTAGCTGTTTTTTTAGTGTAATCGGGAAGCACCATGCACTACATATAATTAACCATCATCTGTACTTGGTACATTTATCCACAATGGCCTGATTTTAAAAGGTAAGAAATTTATTTTAAAAATAACTTTGAAGTATAATATCAATAATCACCTCTCAGTCATGGATGGGGTAGGATTTACCCACTCTTGGCAGCATGTGCCTGTTTGGTTTCACCCTATTGGGTAAACTGTGCCTATCATGGTTAAATCCTGACTTGCCCACAAATAAGCAAGATTGCTAATATAAAATCCTGCCTTGCCCACAAATAAGCAGTGATTGCTAATAAATTATCCTTTCAACAACAGCATGTTTTTCTGCAGTTTCTATATTCCTTTAGAAACAAAAGTTTCAAGTTAAACCTGTCTCCAGTAGACTGAACAGCCCCATTAAAATCATTCTGTGTGTTACCTGCTGTGCTTTGCCTTGTAAATGAATGGAATTATTTTTAGTTGTCTACATAATTTTACATTAAAGTTGTAGTTTTCTCTGTGTAGCATACTGCATAGCTGATAATAGATAAACATACATATACAACCTACAGAGAAAAGGCTTACAAAAGTATCATTAAACTTTAAATCCCATTTGGAAGACTGCTCTGTGAAGCACACACATTATTTTTGTTGCAGCACAAGGCACATATGGATAGCATACCTTCATATACATAGTTACATTGCATCCATATAACATAAGCACAAACAATAATTCATTGCCACAAGCTTTAGTTTTTAAAAGTGGTAAAAACTTACAGGTAGAAATAATTGCAGATCTCTTATATACATAAACTGATTTTATCTGTAGGCAGTTGTGGCTCATATACATCTAAAATTGTATATTCTGTACTGGGGATTATTATCACAACCTTGAAAATCATAATCTTGACACCATAGTACCAAATGACCAAAATGCAGAAGACCACAATATCAAACTCCTTGACTTGCTCCTCTGCAGGACCCATGTTAGCACTCGCTCCTTGTTCCACATCCCTCCTGAGCCATTTTACCACTCATTCCTAGGTTAACACTAGTAGGGGGATTCTATATATGAGCTGTTTAGACATTGTGGTTTTCAGTGTTTTGATCTTCTGATATTATGGTCTCAGGATTATGATTTTTTTTTTTAGAATTGGGGGCTTCAAGACTATGATGGTAAACTGCACATCTCAAATATGTATATAAACTGCTTTTATCAGTAGGCATTTGCAACCCTTATACACATTTCCTAAAAGTGAGCATGCCATATTGGAATGACTTCAACAACAGCCACAAAATTAATGATTACCTGTTAATGTGTGACTACTTCACAGTGGAACTGAATTAAATAATGTAGCAATGAACTGACTAACCCTGAGTATAAGAAGAGGACTCCAAATCAAAATGATTGCAAGTGCTAGGATCCAGTTTTGCAGATTTCTAAAGAATATATATAGCAGGCCAATTTGCAAAGGTCAAACAGTAAATATGTGGAAACTATACCTGTTGTTAGTATTGAAACTCTCAAAATGCACTTGCCATTTGTTTTAGTTGGACTTAATTGTAACAAATACAGAAATTAAATATTTATCTGTCAAGGTACCAAACCAAATAACTGATGTATGACTGAAAGCTATCCTAGGGCATACCACAGTTAAAAGAGAGTCCTCTGGTGGCTAAGAAGCTACACTGTATATTAAAAAAAAACATTTTATAGTAGCATAATCTCATTTGGCTCTCATTATTGTAATTACATATATCAAACAATATTCCTGTTGTAAAAAAAATTCAATTTTAACTTTTCATAAAAGTACTCCATCTACAGTCAGGCTTACAGACAAACTTATGCATGTACACCAAATAATTGGCTTAGGGGCAAAAATGCACCTTTGTGGAACTGTTATCTCACATGACCCCATTTTACGCCTCACTATTGTTACTTACCTTTATAGAATAAAATCAACATCTAGTACATGGAGTACTGTTATTATACTCAAATATCAGTTAAATGACATCCTGGGTCAGTACTACTATATCATGAGACCCCACTTTAACAATGCTTAGAAGGGTACTTAACAACTGTTAAGCAACCCCATGCGCTGTTAACATGTCTGGTGCTATAGTAGTACTGAGCCAGGCTGTTACTTGACTGATACTTGAGAGTAAATAACAGCAAAAGAACATGAAATGATTTAATTTCAACTCTGTTAGTCTGCTGTCTACATTACACTCACTAAAAATATATCTGTAACCAACTTCTTCTCTTACACAGCAATAAGTAAAGATGTAAAGCAGTTCCCAACATCATTACCAACTTTCAAAGAGGGAAACACGCTTCCTTTTTTTAAAATGTATTCTTCTCCTCTAGCTATTAATACATGGAGCAGACAAATCTCCAAGCACTACATCTCCAGTCATAACTTAGTATTTTGTGCTCTTGACATGGATGTCAAACTTCACCTCTCGCACTTTGCTCTTGAGGTGACTTTCTTGACATCCATGTCTCAACCACATAATAAGCAAGCTATGGTTGGCAAATTGGTCATAATCATTTATGTTATTCATGATGTCACCCTGAATAAGTTCCTCCCACTGCTATATCTAGTTGCTGTATAATGTCTGTTATAGATTCATGCAGGTTCATAATGCTGTATGCAGAACATTTATTATACTAGCACTTATCTTCATCCATTTATCCTCACACTTTAGGGTTAATAGAAAAATACTGCAGCATTAAAGAATTTATCATATTTCTCAGCTCACAGCCAGCAACACTAGTAATGCCTTATTGAAAACACTGTAGAATCACATAAATTGCTAGTCTTGGGAATGCAAATAAATTACTTATCAGCTTTTTTTATCAAGCACCAGCAAGAATTCAGTTACCAGGAAATTATACCATACAGTAACTCTAAGAAGCAACAAAGCATATGACTTTACCTTAGTAGCAATTGAGACATGGTTCCTTTAAGGTTAATAGGTAATTCATACTTGGTTAAGCACGTGTAAGCTTTTCCTCTCAACCATTGCCTGGTGGGCTCTCTGAAATAAGAGTCTGACTTGCTCCTGTTTATTTTTTATTTTTGAATGAGCATGATTTACATTTGTGCCATATTTGATATGCTGCCAGGAGAATAAAAGCACCCTTCTAACTGAAAACATAAATGTTTTGTACTTTAAAGTGTTAGTTTTAATTGGTACAGAAAGTCATGATCAGTACAGTGCCATAACAGTGCATATTTTAAACAACAAATATAAAATTAACCATGAATCTCCAAGAAACAGGAATGAGAGTAAATGTTTCTTCAGCACTTATTTTTTCAGATCATAGAATTTACTTTTGTGTAAAACATACTTGTTGGGCCAAAGTGAATATGACCATTCAAACATTCAAATAAGCTAGGAAAAAAAAACAATTTTTTTGTAAAGGTAAAATTCAAATATAAGGCAAGTCAATTCAATGTACAATTCAGTTTAAAAATGGATGTATTCATTATTTTGATCCCATTAACTTGGCAGAGATACAAACTTTTCAGTTGTCTGAGGTAGAACAAAGCAAATTAACATTAAGGAAGTGTTAAAGCAGTACAGTGAGCCAAGAAAAAAACGTACACAGTAAGGTGATGTTTTTCACAAGGACCAGGTACAACAGAAGTTAGAGTCATAGGTAACAGAACTAATGCACAGAGATAAAAGACTCTGAATTTGCTGATATACTAGTTGTAAAAAGCAGAATTTTGTGTGTGTGTGTGTGTGTGTGTGTGTGTACATGTGTGTGTGGCATTACCAGTGATAAAGTGAGAAGCAAATGTCTGCATGGTGATGATTTAACATCATAAAAGTATACTGAAATATATATATATATATATATATATATATATATATATATATATATATACATATACATATAGCCAATGAAATTACACATTTGCAAATGAGGGAATTAACTTAGAAGCTAGATGAAAGTAATACAGATAAGCAAATCAATACAAATGCAAAAGAATAAAGAAGATATCAGTGAAGTGTAACATTCCCAGTTAGACAATAAAGAGATTAGGGCTGAAATCCATAGACAGATGATGCACACTTGCACAGGGCTAGTTTCCAAAGGGGTTTTTGTGCAAATAAGAACACAATTCCAACAGCAAAAACAAAGAAAATACAACTGGCCAGTGAACCCCAAAGCGATTTATTAAAACACTCTGTACTCTGATGTCTTGGCTAAAAAGGTTTTACTCCTTGAAGGCTTTTTAGCCGAGACGTCAGCGTACAGAGTGTTTTAATAAATTGCTTTGGGGTTCACTGGCCAGTTGTATTTTCTTTTTTTTGTGCAAATAACTCTGCAGCTAACCAGACATGTAGAAAGCATTGGATAATGTCTGTACCATAATTAAAGGAAAGCAACGTGTTAAGGGAAGAAGCAGCACTAGACTTCTGGTTAGCACAACTTTATGGTACAGGATGTGACAGATGTGATGTACATCACAAGATGGCAGGCCAAAATGGCCAAGTTAGCAAATGCTCACATGCACAATGTAGCACCACATAGCTGCATTTCACAGTCATCCAGCTCAAGATCAACCACATAGCAGCCATCAGATAAACAACTGTGATTGTGCACAGCAAAGTATCAACCCAGTTCTTCATAGAAATAGGGAGGAAATACGAGAAGGGGGAAGAGCAGACAGAGAGATACACATAAGGGCAACAAATAACATGAATGATGGGGGAAAGCAAGGGTGGTTTTGTAGCATAAGAGCTCCTATTTTGATATATAGAAACTAATTAAAGTGAGGAAGGTATTGAGGGAAAGCTGTAGATGGAAAAAAGGGAGAAGACCAGATACAGAAACATAAAACACAGGCAGAGACACACAGTGATGGTAGACACACACAAGTTTGAGAGAACAATGGATGGCCGCAGACATACTGAAGTATACTAATTGTGATAGGAAAGATTGGACAATGAACAAGGAATGGAAAACAATACAAAATGGAGGGAAACTAGCAGGATGGAATTCTGGGATGGCTGGATGCAAAGCTGGCCTAGAGTCAAACTCTGGCATCATTTTTTTAGATGGATGATGTTATTGGCTGGCTGTTCCTCTAATGGCCTGACAGCTGCATGAATCCACAAGCCACACCAGAAGGCACTCTGGGTTGCTGAATTTGGTGTCCAGTTGTTGTCACACCTCAGTTGCCACCAGCCTCCACAAAAGATGCTGTGAGAACAGGACAGATCCCCCTGGACAACTCTCAGAAGAGGATTCTTTGCATAGTGAACTGTACAGGTCACCTGCAGAAAGGAAGCCATTACCACTGCTGAGAGACAGCATAAATGCTTTGGTCAATGCAGACTGACATGAGCATGATCTCACTTCCTCCTCCACAACTGAACCTGCAAAGGGATGACACAATGGGAAAAATGATTGCAGAAATGATAGCAATACAGTCAGAGCTGTATAGTGGACTGGTACTAGGTTATATACAGTTAGTCAGAGAGTTGTTCCTGCCTTCTCTGATATCCAAGCAAATTAATTTCATGTTTGCCCATAGCTGCAAAACAATGTGTGACCCTGAAAGTGTACATGCAAGATACCAGAAGATGATAGCACTTTAAAAAGTATACCTACAGTACATTTCTGGATGTCTCTCTGTAACCTCTGACTGTCATTGTTGAAGCAAACCAAGATGGTACTACCTTATCTCAGTGCAGCATATCCAGCACTATGTAAAAGAATGGGTGATACCAGTGGCATCACTCACCATCCTGACAAGCTCATGCTAGGCATTGACCTCTCACAAGGGGCCATCATATTGCCATAGCTCATGCACCTAAAAATATCTCTGCAGGATGAAGAAGAAAATCTTGCCGTCCCTGGCATACTGTGCTGGAGCTCTGCATTCCATGGTACCTGATGCAGCCATGGCCACTCATTCAGGTCAACCTGATGAGTAAAATTTTAGCTGCATCTGTACAGATTAATGTTTGCAGATCATTTATAATGCAACACAGAGCTGTGCCATGGTGCTATTATGTTTCTGCACTGAATATACTGTTAAAACACAATGTTATACCATTAATATGTCTCACTGGCATAGTGATGTTCACAGCTAGCATCAGCATCTCTGTCACTAGGAGATCAATTCATAAACAGTGGCATTAAGTACCAAATTAGTTGGCCCTAAATAGTGTGATATAAATCAATGTAACATTTTTTGCAACTCCACTCAATACCATATAAGTCTATCATACTGATATATTTCCCTAGGGAGTTTATAGACTTGCAGCTTTACAGAACTAAGGAATGATTTACAGAGCTTAGAAAGGAGTGCTGCTTGCTAAAGAAAAAAATATATCAAACCCTGTGGTGGATGTTCGCTACAGTAAGGCAGACTATGTGGTATTTATGTAACTAGGAACTCAGAACACCAGCATGATACTACATTGGTTTTGCAGGCCAACTGTGTACAATGGAAACATTATGTGGGAAACGCAGCAGGGATCTGGGGGTTCCAGGATCACATGTTGAGGCATGGTTACAGTATATAATTTGGGGGCAATGTAGCCAGCATATAGCACTACCTGTGACTGATAAATAATTGTATAGAGGTGGTGGGAACCTATGGTCTTTAGTACACTATACAAATTGGTGGTTGGAAGCCATGTAAGGCATTAGTTATGGCTCATAAACAAATATCTAAGGGGGTAGAGATGTCCACAGCATACCATATGCACCCACTGACTGAAATATTATGCCTGCAGGTGTAAATGTACTAGCAGGGCCACCAAATAGAGGTATCAGCTGGAAATGTTCACAGCCCAATAAAGCAAAGTGGTACTTCAGGCTGTCTGGAAATGTGGACCCATGAACTATTTTTCAAAGATGTGTAATGCAAAGGTTCTCAAAGTAAAAAG
Organism: Protopterus annectens; assembly: GCF_019279795.1. Taxonomy (NCBI): domain Eukaryota; kingdom Metazoa; phylum Chordata; order Ceratodontiformes; family Protopteridae; genus Protopterus; species Protopterus annectens. The sequence continues at coordinate 1,469,875,769 of NC_056733.1, forward strand.
TAAAGAAAATGTGTTAAGATTATTTGTGAAAATGCTGCTGTACGCTCACCTGAAGGCAATGCAAGTTCAGAATCTCCAAATGAAATGGTGGTTATCACTGAACTGTGCACTGTGAATGCATTAGTCTGTGTAGAATTTGTGTGATCAAAAATAAAAAAAATGGACTGTCAGACTTTGTATAGATGACCAAAAGGTTTAGTGCAAGCTAGTTACAGGTGCTGAGTGCAGCATATATAATGAAGGATCATTTAAAGCTGTGGTATAAAAGGCACATTGGATTATTTGATATTGACTGTGTTAACATGCTCAGGGCATATACTTTCACTAAAGGAGCAAAGTGTCTTAAATATGTGTTCAGTTGGGTATAGTAAAATAACTTCATAATATATAGAATCAGGTGCTGAGATTTATGGAATGCAATTCACGCTGTATTGGGCAGTGCAGGGTAGAAAGTGTAGAGATAGCATTATGTATACTGAAATGGATATTTTTGTAGACTGCAAAGGTCTGTTTATGTTACTTTGCCTGCCTAGAAAATACAGTATAAAATGTAAACTTTACAACAAAAGCAAGAAACTGTTGCAGAAAAGAGAAAAATCCCAGGATGCAAAAAACTTCCTTACCAGCCTCAGTAAGAAACTGAGAGCCCTCATAAAATCCTCCAAAGCTAGTTACGAAAATAAAATTGCCAAAGATTCCAAAGACAACAACAAGGCATTCTATAACTATGTCAAGAATCTAAATGGCAATGCTCAGATCTGCTCTGAGCTAAAACAGAATGGCATTAAATATACTGATCCCAAGGATATTGCCAATATCCTGGCAGATCGATTCAGTGCCAACTTCACCCCCTCTCACCCCCTAAATGGCCCATCTCAATACCGGAAGATTGCCAAATTCCGATAATAACGGCCACACAGGTAAAAAACGCACTCTCCAAAGCTAAGAATACAGCATCCATGGGACCAGATGACATCCCGGGCTGTGTACTACATGAACTACAATATGAACTGGCACCTCACCTAAGTGTCATGTTTAATCATAGCCTCACCTCAGGTTTCGTGCCCACTGAGTGGTGCACAGCTACAGTTATCCCACTCCACAAGGGGGGATCCACCTTGGATCCTGGAAACTACCGTCCCATCAGTCTGACAAGCCTTATCTGCAAGGCCATGGAGCGTATTATCATGGAACTTATAAACAAAGACATTGGCAACCTTCAAACACTGGACCCCACACAGTTTGGATTCGTGAAGGGCCGATCTTGTCTCCTGAACTTGATTGACTTCTTCGAATTAGTCTCCAGAGCCATGGACAAGGGTAAGGTGGTCCACACAGCCTATCCAGACCTTGCCAAGGCCTTTGACACCATCCCCCACTCTGGAATCATAGATAAACTTACTAAGCTGGGCATTAATCCCTACGTCACCCAATGGGTTGCTAACTGGCTTACTGATAGAACCCACACTGTAAAAGTAGCCGACTCCAAATCCAGCTCCAGACAAGTGACTAGTGGAGTACCTTAGGGTTCAGTCCTGGCACTGCTCTTGTTTGGCATCTACTTCTCTGAAGTACAGGCCAACACTAAGGGACTCTGGATAACAAAGTTTGCAGATGACTGCAAACTGTGAGCCATTATTGAATCCCCAAATGATGTGGATACTCTACAAAAGGGCCTTACAGAAACATATGCTTGGTGCCAGAGCCATGGGCTCAAGCTCAATGCTAAGAAATGTATAGTTATCCCCTTTGGGAAAAAATATGTATCCGTGAATTACCATATAGGTGGCAGTACACTAAACACCGAAAGTTTGATAAGAGACTTAGGGACATAGGTGGACAGTGGTCTTACCTTCGATAACCACATCACCACAACAGTCAGGAAATCCTTCTATGTGGCACACCTTATCACTAAGGGCTTTTCATCCAGAAAAAAGGAGGTCATTGTCCCACTGTACTCATCCCTCATTAGACCCATTATAGAATACAATGCCCCGTTTGGTATGTACCTCTCAAAACATCTGCAACAACTGGAAAGGCCACAGAAATACCTCACTAAAAGAATCACAGGCCTAAAGCAGATGCCCTACGCTGACCACCTTAAAAAACTCCAGCTATACTCTGTCGCATATCGTCTACTCTGAGGCGATCTTTGCTTAACATACAAGGCCATGTCAAACCCAGAGCTGTTGGACATGCTACACTTAAAGAAATTCCAATCCCTCAGAGCCACATGCTCCAGGGATCTAAACCTTGTCATCACAATAAACAAAACATGCTGGAGGGATAGGTTCCTGACCCAGAGACTCCCCAGACTCTGGAATAGATTGCCCATACATGTCAAGCAGAGTGCCTCTTTGGTCCTCTTCAAAAGGAACCTTGACAATTGGATGGGAGAAAGGAAATTCACCCCGGGGATCACGTCAGTCGCCCTGCTAGACAGGGGTCCAGGGAAGTAAATAGTGTGGGAAGAAATAGCCAGGGAATTGTTATGGCTAGGCTTGTATAGGCCCTAGGGCTGATAGCCTAGTACCAACCTATGAACCTATGAACCTATGAAATGGCACTTATGATTTGTTGTCGCAGAATATTATCCATATCAGTGAGATTCAGAAGCGAGCAGGAGATTAAGCATATGGAGGAAATTGTGAGGTCATAACAAGTCAAATAGAATACATGAACTAGGTCAGCTGCATGGCAACCATAGTTAAACCTAATAAAACCTGAATGTACACAGCCTCCAAGGATTTGAATTAACTTATCAAAAGGAAACATTATCCCATAAAGATTGTAGAAGTGGTTGTAATGATGCCAAAGGCTGCATGTTTCTCAGTTCTAGATGTAAATCATGACATTTAACAAATTATCCCATGTAACCAAAATCTCAGACTGTGAATATTTAACATACAGCTTTGACAATTAGGTTGCTCTATATGCCACATAGAATCTTGTCAATGCCAGAAAAATTTCAAAGGGCATTGGCCCACATAATGGAAGAAATTGAGGTATAGTTAACTTCATCAGTGACATTTTGGTGTTGGATAAGGCTGAACATGGTCAGAGACTGAGATGCATCATTACGGCATTAATTGTCTGACCAGGGTCCAGTCTGACAAATACATGTGTCACACTCTAACCAAAGAAAGCATAATATATGACCTAGTGATGGTGTGAGTTATAGAGGAGATGGAATTATTAACCTGGCAATGCATGTATGTGGCAGGTGCTCTCAATTACAGCCTATCTCAAGGAAATTAACAAAAAGTTACTAGTCAATGAGTTAGAGGTCCTTATTATATCCATGTACCTGATCCTCACAAAGGAAAGACATCAGGAATTTGTGTGATATACTAAAGAAGACACAGAATTGCAGCAGTTAGAATTGGTACTCATAATGGTGTTGTCCAAGGAAAGAAAACAGTACTTCTGCTAAACCACCCTTATTTTAGTTATGGGGATTAAATAAACTTCAACCAAGGGGCTGCTATTTAGAAGGATGGTGCTTACATTCTTGAAAAATTTGATGCTACAATGGAGTAATAAAGTTGACTTGCGAATTTTCAGATGCAGTGGGTGGACTAACAGTGCACTGTTTTGACCTGTAGCGTCCTGCAAAATGGAGTAGTTAATAATATCTTGCCGCAAATGCAATCAATATATAAAAGATCAGATTAAGACAGAGATACTACTATGTGAAATCTCAGAAAGACCCTGGCATAAGATGGCAGTAGATTTCATCCATATTCTGAAAGGACTTTTTTCACATGTCACAGGATAGCAAATGACAATTGGTTATAGTTCAGAAGCTAATAATTATCCAGTTTTGCCACTGCTTGAGAGTGTACCTAATTTACATTAAGCTCCATATACTTAACAGTTTAATTGTCATGGATGAACAAACTGCAAAGAGTCAAGAAACTAATGCAAAAATGTGAATCAACAGAAAACCACAACTGGTACCTAGCTGTCTTAGAGCTATGCAAGCCACCCCTGAAGGCAGTGGGTCTGCCTCCAGCCCAAATCCTAATGGAGTGATGGCTACAGATGAGTACCAACTTTAAAGCCTTACTAACACCAGTATGTTTAAAATGAAATTAGAAAAATAAAACTCAAATGTTCTACAATGCAGCAAAAGTGAATTAATGTAAACAGCTTTATGCAGGTGACAAAGTACAGGTGCAGAACACCCTGGACCATGTACAAAGACAGATTTGGATTACCACAGACTGAGGCTGTGGTAATCCAAGTTGCTGAAACTCCATGGCCCTTCATAGTACAAACCTGGAGACACAGGAGGAGGCACCTGCAGTGGACACCTAATATGAAACTTCAGATTTCCTGACCTTTTTACTTAGAAAAAGGAGAGAGAGAGAGAGAGAGAGAAAAAGACAGCGAGAGGGAGAGACATTTTTAAAAGAGTTTCCCCATTACTTTGTGTCTACAGGATTAGAAGCTGCTTGTACTGTAAGTTTCACTCACTTAGCAGGTCCAGTCCAAGGATGCCAATACTAGTTGTTGTTGCCTTTCGGCTTTTCCCAGTTAGGGGTCGCCACAGCGGAACTCCGGTCCGCTAATGATTGGCAGTAGATTTTCACGAACGCCGAGGTGCCAGCTCGATGTCCAACCTTCAACAAAGTCATGCCCATTTATGCATGTCTTTTGAACGCCCACCCAACCGAGGGGAGGACATGCAGACTCCACACAGAAGGCACTCCCTGCACTCCAGCCAAGAATCGAATGGGAGAACCTCTTGCTGTGAGGCAACAATGCCACAGATTCAAAATTCAAAGAGACATACTGTCTTCGGACAGACTAAAGGTATGGATATTGAAGAGTGATAAAACCCCTTCAGAGATTGTTAAGTAACTATTATAGCTATTGTTAAATGTCTTACCTTTGTTGTAATACCTCTTGTAATATTTTAAAATCACAGCTTTGTATTCATTTTGAATGAAAAGTTTTATGATGGTGATCACATTCTGCATTAGTTGTAGTGTAGTCCTTGTACACCATCTATATTGATTGGACAAGGTCCTTCTAAAGTTAAGAAGTAATGCATGTTTGGTAAGGTATGTGTAAGCTTGTCACCTCATCACTGTCTAGTAGGCTACCTGATGTAATTTCTGATGTAATTTCTAATATTTAAGACAGTGTTTGTCTGAGTCCATGCCACACTTTATAAAATCCCATCTATTATCCATTTCTCCGGTATTTCTGTCATTAACAATATTTAATTTATTGTACATATACAGTAAGAAAAACAATGACATCTAACATACTGATTATTTATAATCCTGTCTCTCTTCCATTAACAGAAGGAATGCAAGCCTTAAAAATGTACTCACATTTTTTTTTACCTACTTGGTCACTGTTGCAATAATCTTACTTAGGATCATCCCCTCCAGCACTGTTGTACCTCTCTTTGTATAATAATCAAGGAGTTTGATACTATTATGTTTTCCCTCAGGTAATTATTAGTTTATTTTTATTTTGTATCCATTTATTGGGATCAGCCAACAGAACCAAAATGCACCTTTATAGCAGATGTCCAGGGAGAAAAAAATCATACAAATAAAATATTAGCTGCATTTGTTATACAAAATTGTTGAAACATATTCATAGAAAATGTTTGGTGTTTATACCCTAGATAAAGTCATTAAACAGAAGTGTTGTGCTAATTTTACATTCATCATAGAATAAAGCTGCCATTGGGTCTGGAAGATTGGTATGCACTAAACCAAGGCATAGAGTGAGTACTTTCTAGGCATTTAAATCCAGTCTCAGTGATTATACATATATGGATGTCTTCCAAATACAGGAATGCCTCAGGGTCAGGTAGCTTGTTTAGACTTCTGGTATTCAGCAGCATCACCTTAATTTTTATCGAAGTAATATTTTCATATAACAGTGTGTGTTCCTAGAGAACTGTAATAAATTATAGCATGTTTGCATATGTACATACATGCAAACACTACAGTCTGATATTTCTCAAATGCAGTTATATATTTTGTATAACAGCATTTCATAAGACTGCGATTGTTATGGTTTTGGAAGATGATAGCACTTATTGAAGAAAAGAATTAGATTGTTAAGCGAGATGAGTTAGTAGTAAAGAAGTGAAGGGAAGATTATATTAACAATTCCCAGTTGATTATTAATATAGTTTTAATGAATATCTAAAGTCTGTCTTGATAAATCTCGTCCACTGTTGAATGCATGCACAGTTTTCTAAATGTGTTAAGTGATGCTTTAGTTTTTCTAAAAATGATATACTGTTTGGTTCACATCTGATTTCTAGAGGAACTGATTTCCTTAGTTTAGAAACATAAACAGTATATGGGCTAGTTTAGCTGCACAGAATATAATAAGTCTCCATGTCAATCAATTAGTTTGGATACACAGAATATAGTAAATCTCCATGTCAATCAATTATTTGATTTGGATGTGATTATTTAGAGGATCATAATGGTTTTGAGTTATAACTTTGGACTGGGTTTCCTAGAGCGGGGCATCCATTTGATTTATATATTATATTGTAGACTACTTGAGTTGAGTGAAAGTGATGTTATTTTATAGCTCTAATAAATTTCTCATTTGTAACATAAAAACTATGTGTTCTTTTTTTGGAAATTTGCAGCAAATTGCTTTTTTGTTTTAGTTTTATTCTTTTTTATTTTAGTTAATTAGATTTGATGAGGCTTGATGAAGGCTGAGATTTTTTTTAACTATTGATAACCTAGCATGTTCTAAGTGCAAGTTTGATTTATATAGCATTTCAAGTTTTTGTTTGTTTTAGATACGACATGGTCAATGTGCAGTCTGGACATTAATTTAGAGTCTACGATGACACCTAATAATTTAGTTTAGGAGACATTTTCTATAATATGTTTTAATGGTTTAATTTTGAAATCCATGGCACAATTTTATTAAGCATCTATGGTAAACAGAACTAGCTTTTTTGGCATTAAGAAGTAGTAGTGATTCTGGTAAATATTTTTCAGTGTTATTAAGGGCTTGTTACCTAACAATATGAAGTTGATTTAATGCTTTAACTGTGCATATAGTTTTTTTTTTTTTTATTTTCTTAAGTTTGTTAAATGTGTAGGTGTACTGATCTGAAGACCATTTTCAGTCATGACTGGGGCCCAGATGTAATAAGATACACACAACATTTAAAAAGACAACAGTGTTAGAGAGCTTGGAATGATATAGAGATTTTAGCAAAAATTAAAATATTACACTTCTTCAGAAGAGTACAATAATAATGACAGAGAGTGAAAATATAGACAATGAAGCAATAAACAGTATAAATAAAGTAGTTATTGACAAGAAAGCAACATTTATAATTATTTATAATCTTGCAAATAATGCCTGTGAGTGATAGAAGAGGTTGCATATCAATTGATAGCATGAGGAGTGGAAGTGGTGTTAATTGCTGTCTCATCTGCATATTGTATTAATAATATATTTAAAATATCAGTGATGTTTTTATACATATCTTCAACAAATATAATGAACAACAGTGGACCTAGCAAAGAATACTGACTTATTCCACTGTTATGGTTTCATAGTATGAATATGTTTTTTACCAGTATACAGTATCTGGAAGAAACTACAAAAAAAACAGTTAAACAGTATTAGTATAGGTGAATGTCAAGTTCTACAAGTTGTGACCAAACAGTAGAAGTAATGATGCCAATTGCGATGCCCGTGCACTGACCCAGTAATCAAGGAGCCTCAATCCTCATCACTAGCACCAGTGAGGGGTGTCCACACTGGGGGTGATAACAAATGCATACACAGTAAAGTACAATTTCCCTTAAGGGCACACAGAGATCACAGTCAATCTGGGGCTGGTTTCTCCCTTTCTCTCCAGATCCCCAATAAGAGTCCCCAATGGCACAGCTATAGAGTGCTTTGTGTCCCTGCCCAAGTAGCAGACACACACACACATACACACACAGACAAACACACACACACACACACACACACACACACACACACACACACACACACACACACACACACACATACACTTTCAGTTATGCTTTATATACAACCCCACAGACACTCCTGGGGAAGGCTGGCACAGGTTCACTAGCTGTGTCCCTTCTGTCCAGCCTATAAGTTAGTAATCCACTGCCACCAGAACCCCTATTTATCAGCTACCAATAAGACCCTTCCCAAAGGGGTCCAATTTTACTGTGCAATATTATTATCCAGTTAGTAAGTGTGGCCAGAACTTTTAAGGCTTATTGGTGTGGCTTTGTACAGTATCACTATATACATGCAATGTATTCTAGAGCTTAAATTATATCTACCCAAAACAGCCACATTTGAAAGGTTTAAAAATATTTAATAATAAATAATAAAACACAAGACAAATCTTCTCAATTCAACATAGTGCTAATCAAGAGTTTAGAAATCACAGGAAAATGCTTAAAATAATACTGTAGAATAGTCTGACATAAATAAAGAAAACAGCTAGACTAAATCTGACTAAATTCCTATCTAAGAGCAATCACAGTTCTAAATAAACTTACATATAGAGCAAAGGCAGAGTACTGGTGAGTAGTCAGTTCTGAAGACAAATGCAAAATGCTCTGATTCTCTCTCTCTGAGAAAGTCTTAAAAATAATACATTACTGCTGACTTATTTTAGATTGCATCATTCTTCTCTGGTTCCCAGGCTAACAGAAACTCAGAGTTTTAACATTTCTTTGATCTTGCACCTGGCCAGGAAACTACAGCAATAAAATACATTATATATGTAAAATCTAGCAATTACCTCTGGTCTCAAAACAATAGCAGGAATTCCTCAGCCCAGACATTATGTCTCTGAGCTTTGAGTTGAAATAGTTATACAATGCTTGACTTATCTGCTTTCTTCCAGCAGAGTGCACTGTGGTAACATTTTTGAACTTCAACATTTAACACAGTTTTCTTACATTTAAGAGGACAAGCCTGTAGATTATATTCATATTTACAATGACATAAAATTATCTACAAAATTCTATCTAGCTAGGCTGGCAGCCTTCACATATCTTCACATATCTTCCCCCTCGGAGAGCTCAAGCTAGTTTTTCAAGTGACCCATGAGAAACGTTGCTTGAGAGGGTTAGATCTGAGTATACTTTACCCCATTTGCTGTCTTGAGAGCCCACCTGTATTGGCATTGCTAATCCCACTGTGGTGCTGCACTGACATATCATATGCTTGCAACCTTAGGCTCCATCTTAGCAACTTAGCATTTTGCTGGCTAGCTTGGTGTAACCATGTTAGGGGATTGTGATCTGTAATTACAGTGAATTTTCTTACATACAAATAAGGCTGATGTTTCTGCAGTGCCCACACTATGGCTAGACATTCCTTTTCTACAGCTGCATAGCATTCCTCCCTGGGTTGAAGCCTATGACTGAGATAAACCACTGGGTGCTTTTATCCCTCTGAAGAAATCTTGCTAAGTACAGCCCCCACTCCATGATTTGAAGCATCCACCTTCACAACAAATTATTTGCTGTAATCTGGACTGGCTAACACAGGGGGTCCTCCCAAAGCTTCTTTAAGCTTCTGGAATGCCTGCTCACATGCTGTGTCCACACTACCTTATCTGGCCTGTTCTTCCTTGTCAGGTCTGTGAGGGGAGCAGCTATGGTACTATAACTGGGGACTAACTTTCTGTAGTACCCTGCAGTCCCTAAGAATGACCCCACCTGCTTTTTGGTAATAGGTGCAGGCCATGCCTGAATGGCTTCCACTTTGGCAGTTTCTGGCCTGATCGTACAACTCCCCACTCTATGTCCCAGGTAGGAGACCTCTGCCATACCCACCTGACATTTGCTGGGCTTAATGGTCAACCCTGCCCTCTGTAGTCTGCCCAGCACCTCCCTGACATGCTGAAGGTGCTCTTGCTAGGAATGGCTGTAGACAACAATATCATCTAGGTAAGCAAGGGCAAACCCCCCTGCTCTTGCTAGGATATGATCTACCAGCCTCTGGAAAGTTGCTGGGGCATATTTCATCCCAAAGTGCATATTTGTGAACTCATAAAGGCCAAAAGGAGTCACAAAAGCTGACCTCTCTCTAGCACTGGGAGTCAAGAGCACATGCCTGTAACCCTTGGTAAGATCAATGGTGGTAAGATACTTAGCCACACCCAGCTGTTCTAGGGCCTCATCTCTCCTAGGCATGGGGTAAGCATCTGACTCTGTGTGACTATTTAATTTCCTGTAGTCCACACAGAACCTGGTGCTGCCATCCTTCTTTGGCACCAGCACCACTGGGGAGGCCCAGGGAATGTTGGACTCTTGAATTATACCTATTTCCAACATCTCCTGTATCTCCTCCATCGGAGTCTGTTTGATTCTCTCAGGCACTTGATAAGGGGCCTGCCTAATAGGCCTTTGGGGTCCTGTATCTACCTAGTGCAGCATCAGGTGGGTGCACCCAAGTTTCCCAGTGAACATGTCCCCAAACTCCTGTAACACTGCTTGGATTTCTCGAACATGGGTAGGAGATAGCTGCTGGGACATTGCTACCCCTTCCACTGAGGTGTCAGTTCAATCCTCACTGAGGAGATCAGTCACCAGATCTCCCTCAGACTCCTCCTGCAATTCACTGCAAATACTCAGCACAAGGGCCTCCCTATCATGGTAAGGTTTCATCATGTTAACATGGTACAAGTGTGCCCCTGCATCCTGCCTAGCAGTTCTACCATGTAGTTAACACCACTTACCTTGCTTACCACCTTGTAGGGTCCCTCCCAGGCTGCTTGCAGCTTGTTGTGTCTGACAGGAATGAGAACCATTACCTGGTGCCGTATAGCATACTCTCAAGCTTGAGCATTCCTGTCATACCAGACCTTTGTCTGCTGTTGGGTTTCTTCCAGGTTCTCCTGTGCCAAGCCCATGAGTTCCCTGAGCCTTGTCCTGAAGTTAGGACATATGCCACAAGAGACTCCATGTGAGATTCACACTCACCCTGCCACTAATCTCAAATTAAATCTAGAGGCCACCTCACCCTATGCCCATACAGCAACTCAAAGAGTGAAAAACCTGTGGATTCTTGGGGAACCTCTCTGTAAGCAAACAACAGATGGGCAAATAGTTGTCCCACTCCCTCTTAAACTGGTCTGCAAATGCCTTTATAACCTCTCAACAAGTCCATTAGTCTTGGGATGGTAGGGGATGGTCTTCAGGTGCTTCACCCCACAGAACTTCCACAAACAAGCCAGCAGGTCTGACATGAAATTGGAACCTCTGTCAGTCAGTATTTCTTTTGGGAAACCTACCCTGCTGAAAATCTCTAACAAAGCATTTGCCACCTTTTCTGCCTCAATGGAGGACAAAGCCACTGCCTCAGGGTATCTTTTAGCATAATATACTTCCACTAGGATATACTTTTTACCTGTGGAATTGGGGTACTCAGAGGCCTCACAATATCCATAGCTACCCTCTGAAATGGCTCCTTAATCAAAGGCAAAGGCATCAAAGGAGCTGTCACCTTGTCTCCTGCCTTGCCAACCTTTTGACACTGCTCATGGGTCCTTCAGTACCCTGTTACATCTCTGGAAATTCCAGGCCAATAGAAGTTCTGCATAATATGTCTCTTTGTATGTTTTATGCCCATATGTCCTGCAAAGGGAATATCATGGGCTCTGGCTAGAAGTGCCAGAAGGTAGGCTCTAGGCACTACCAACTGCTGTATCCTCTCACCTTTTAGCCCTCCCTCAGGGGTCCACTCTCTATACAGTAACCCTTTGTCCCAATATACAGATCCCCCCTTCCCTTGAGAATCAGGTGCATTACTAGCTACCTGCCTCAGGCCTTGTAATGTAGGGTCTGAAAGCTCAGCTTGTCTTAACTCTCTCTTTGTAACCCTTCCCAGCTCCCCTTCCACAGGAAGTTTGGCATCCTCTGACAGTGATGCTTCACTGTCAGCCTGGGTACTACTACTCACCTCTACCTTTGCAGTTACTCTGTCCAAGGGAACATCAGTACCCACAAGCAGCTGTGGCTTACCTTCAGTCTCACTGCTACAGAGTAACTCCCTCCCTGAAGTAACAACTTCACCAGTCCTGGTTGCAAGTATGCAGTCTGTCTGGGTCTCCCCTAGGCTACCAGACCCACATGCTTGTGTCCTAGCCTGATTGTGTAACTGCATAAACACATGGTACTGCCTCATGGAAATCCTTCCCTATCAGGACATCTGCAGGATGGTAGTTTGGTACCCCTGTTGTCTCAAGACAACCTACTATTGGCATTTTGTCCTTCCCAATTACTGGCTTCCTCACCTTTTGTTCCCCACCTTGCCTCCGTGGACATCTATATGCCACATGGCTCCACTGGTTGCATTCAAAACATTTAACCCTATGTCCTGCATGTGTACCTGGACTAGTGGCTTCCCCTGTTACTGGCAGATTCTGTTGGGGCAGTCTGGGCTGCCCATCATGGGTTCCTTTAGACCCATGAGCAGTACTGGGGGTCCCTTTCCCATGCAGGAATGCCCTGCTTGCTAAGTATAGATCTCCCTTCTTCCCCAATTCATCTGAAGTACCACATTGTCTATCAGCTAACCAGATCCTCATGTCCTCAGGCAAAGTGCTAAGGGCTTGTTCCCTCACCAAAAGGTCTGCCAGCCCTTCAAAAGTGGTAACCTGACATCCACTCACCCACCTATGAAAATAAGTGCTCAGTTCAGCAACATATTCTCACTCACTTTCATTTGCCTTGCGTCTATGCTCATGAAACTTTTTCCTGTAAGTGTCAGATGTTAGCTTAAACATTTTAACAGACAATTCTTAACAGCGATATAATCAAAAAATCACGATCAGAAAGTTTAGACAACACATTTACAGCTTTACCATGGAGTAAGGTGGTCAGGAACCGTACCCAGAGTCTTTGGTCAACATCATACTGTTTACATACCCTCTCAAAGATATGAATGAAACTATCAAAATGATCCCCCTCTGTAAACTTCAGAAGAAATGTACTGACCTTTTGTGCTTCTGGGGTCCGGGTACTCCCCTTCCCCATTACCTCCATGACTCTGGCGAAGAGTCAGCATCTCCTTTTTGTGCTGCCTCTGCCTTTCCTTCTCCTCAGCTTCCAGGTGTAGCAGTTTCTCCTCAGCTTGTAGATGTCTTACTCTCTCTGCTGCTTCTGTTTCCAAATACCTGACGTCCAACACAAGTCTCTTTAGCTCTAGATGGATTTTTTAAGTCCTCTGCAGAAAGGTTGAGCTGTCCATTTTCTGAGTGTTGTACATCTCCATGGCCAGTCTGATCATCCTCCTGACTGCTCTTTTCTGATACAGCTGTGACCAAAGCTGCAATCATGTCTGCCTTAGTCAGGTTTCCATGTACCAGTCCCTTAGCCTGGCACATCTCAGTCAACTGGCTCCTTGTCAGCTTGCCATACTCCTCTGCTGACATGCTTGCCTGCTCTCCCTGACTAACTAAGCTAACAAAAGAAATAAAACAGTTGTGATCTGAACTATGAATATTCACTGTGTGGCTGATTTTGAATACAAAAACACCTTCAGAGATCACTGTACACAAGCTACAGGAATTCACTATCCACATCACTACAAGCCAATTGCCAACCAATTAATATGTGGTGTGGATATCCCACCACTGCCAACCAATTAATATGTGACACCCGTGCACTGACCCAGTAATCAAGGAGCCTCAATCCTTACCAATAGCACCAGTGTGGGGCATCCACATTGGGAGGGATAACAAATACACACACATTAAAGTACAATTTCCCTTAAGGGCACACAGAGATCACAGTCAGTCTGGGGCTGGTTTCTCCCTTTCTCTCCAGATCCCCAGTAAGATTCCCCACTGGCACAGCTATAGAGTGGAGTACTTAGCCAGGGTTCCAAGCCAAGTCCTCCCATCACTCCCTCTATCCAGCCAGTGCTTTGTGTCCCTGCCCAAGTAGCTGACACACACACACACACACACACACACACACACACACACACACACACACACACACACTTTGAGATATGATTTATATACAACCACACAGACACTCTTGGTGAAAGCTGGCACAGGTTCACTAGTTGTACCCCTTCTGTCCAGGCTATAAGCTAGTAATCCACTGCCACCAGAACCCCTATTCATCAGCTACCAATAATGCCCTTCCCAAAGTGGTCCAATTTTACTGTGCAATATTATTATCCAGTTAGGAAGTGTAACCATAACTTTTAAGGCTTATTGGAGTGGCTTTGTACAGTATCGCTATATACATGCAATGTACTCTGCAGCTTAAATTATCTTTACACAAAACAGCCACATTTGAAAGGTTTAACAATATTTAATAATAAATAATAAAAACACAAGTCAAATCTTCTCCATTCAACACAGTGCTATTCAAGGGTTCAGAAATCACAGGAAAATGCTTAAAATAATACTGTAGAATAATCTGACATAAATATAGAAAACAGCTAGACTAAATCTGACTAAAATCCTATCTAACTCTAAGAGCAATCACAGTTCTAAATAAACTTACATATAGAGCAAATGAAAGAGTACTGGTGTGTGGTCAGTTAGGAAGACAAATGCAAAATGCTCTGATTCTCTCTCTCTCTGAGAAAGTCTTAAAACTAATACATCACTGCTGACTCATTTTAGATGACATCATTCTCCTCTGGTTCCCAGGCTAACAGAAACTCAGAGTTTTAGCATTTCTTTGATCTTGCACCTGGCCAGGAAACTACAGCAATAAAAGACATTATATATGTAAAATCTAGCAATTAACTCTGGTTTCAAAACAATAGAAGAAATTCCTCAGTCCAGACATTATGTCTCTGAGCTTTGAGATCAAACAGTCATACAATGGTTGACTTATCAGCTTTCTTCCAGCAGAGTGCACTGTGGTTACATTTTTGAAGTTCAATATTTAACACAGTTTTCTTACATTTAAGAGGACAAGCCTGTGGATTATATTCATATTTACAATGACACAGAATTATCTACAAAATTCAAGCTAGCTAGGCTGGCAGCCTTCACATATCTTCACACCAATAATAATGTTGAAATGAGTGAGTATAATATTCAGACTAGATCAAATTCAGGAATGCTTCCAGGTATACATGAAGTAGGTCTTATTAGACCTGAATTTTTAAAGAAAAGGTCAAAGCATTCATTGGTTAAAGTTTTAATTGTTGTATAACTGAGCATGTTTTTATCCTCTGTCTGCATATGTATGTGTGTGTGTGTGTGTGTGTGTGTTTGTGTGTGTGTGTGTATGTGTGTATGCATATATGCATATATATATATATATATATATATATATATATATATATATATATATATAGATGTATACACACACATGCACACACACACGCACAAGCACACACACATGCACACACACACTCACACACACACACACACACACACACACACACACACACACACACACACACACACACACACACACACACACACACACACACATATATATATATATATATGTCAGAAGCTTCAGTTTTTAGAAACTCGAAATTTATATTGTTGAGACAATATTGTGTTTCTGAAATCTGAAACTTCAAAAAATGACTAAAATCTACCTTTTTTCTATGTTTTTGCAAGGGGCAAGCCCCTCCTGCACCCCCAATGTGGGAGGATGTACCCCCTCACCCCTGCATATTATATATACCAACTCTGAGATTGGACTACAGTGGGGAAAGAGTTAATTCCCGGATCCTCACTGTACAATGATCTCCATTCAAAAGCTTCAAGTGTTCTAAAAATAGATCATATGGTCTCGACCATATCAATTTCAAGTTTCTAAAAATTAGAGCTTCTGTTAGGGACCCATATATATCTATATCTATATGTATATATCTATATATCTGTATCTATCTATATATCTATATCTTTTCCCACCTGGAAATAATGTCCCAGTTATAGAATGTCTATTGCACTGGGCAAGTAGTACTCTTAGTCAGGAGACATTCATACTGGGTGAGTTTAATTTAGATTGGTTTGCATGTGATACAAATCACCCCATCCATCACATAAACTTGCATGATTTTACACAAACTATTCAAGAACCTACCCGAATAGATAAAGCTAGCAAAAAAACAGTCAATCTTGGATTGGATATTATTAAATAACTCCTCTCACTAATTCCAATCAGGTTGCCTTCCTGATGGTCTGAGTGACCACCTACCCGCATTTCTTATACATCACATATTCCCACCAAAACTTACTATGTTTAAACAACTCAGAAAAAAACATAACTTTAATCTTGACAACTTCCTAGCTGACCTACAAAGGTGCAATTGGACTCCACTCAAATACCTTGACCTAGATGATGCAGTGAACCACTTTAATAAATCTTTCTTAGATATATTAAATGCACATGCCCCTGTTAGAACTATCAGAATAAAGTCAAATTATGCCCCCTGGCTAAGCAGAGACACTAGGGACCTTCTGAAAACTAGAGATAAAGCCTGAGAACTATGGCGTAAGACAGACACAGTAGTTTCTAAACAACAGTATCAAGAACTTAGAAATAAGGCAAAAAAAAAATAAAACAGAATACAATAAATTTCTATCCTAACATTCAAAACACACATCAAAAAACCCTCAAAAATTCTGGACAGTTATAAACTCAGTACTTTACCCAGGAAAATCTACTACACCAATGCCAAACATCCACAACAATTCCAGAAGCATAGCTACCATTTTTAACAAACATTTTACTGAATCTATAATTACCCTTTCCAAACAGCAAACTCCTACTCCTGATACCAAACCAGCCAAGTCTACAACTAGCAATGCCTCATTCTCTTTCTCCCCAGTTCCTACAGCCACTATAAAAAACTACTACAGAAACTAAAACCTACTACACTTGCCATAGATAACTTACCCAGTGAATACCTCAAAATTACAACTGAATCTGTAACCTTCCCAGTATCAATCCTTATAAATAGATCCATTCTTGAAAATAAGGTCCATCAACTGTGGAAAATTACCCATGTCATCCCACTTCATAAAGGGGGATCTTCCACAGAACTGACAAACTATCATCCAATTGCTATTCTTTCACCTCTTACTAAGCTACTCGGGTATATTTATCTCTGGGTCATGAAATTCTTACTAACAAACAACCTTCTCACAAACACTCAGCATGGGTTTTGCCCATCACATAGTACCACTACAGCTCTCTTATCCTTCACTAACACTGTAAACCATCACAGTAATAACAACAACGTTGTATCTGCCATCTTTCCAGACCTGTCAAAAGCTTTTGATATGGTCTCCCATTCCAAACTAATAGATGTACTAACTGAACTATCCTTCTCACCATCTGCCACAGCATGGTTTCATAACTATTTATCTGGCCGCCAACAATCTGTTCTATGACAGGGTGACCTATCTCCATACCTTCCTTTATCCATTGGTGTCCCCCAAGGATCTATCTTGGGCCCTCTCCTTTTCTCCCTCTTTACTAATATCTACACACAGCTACTCCACATGGTTCTATAATACAATATGCAGATGATTCAACACTTATCTGTGCTGCCACTTCTCTATCAACTCTTCATTCTCAAACACAGGAATCTATCACTTCTGTTGACACATGGCTAGCCAATGCCCATCTAATCCTGAACCCAAACAAAACTAAATTATTACTCTTCCATCCTAACAAGACATCTATCTCATGCCCAACATTTTAGCATACTAGCCAAAGACAATACTGTGATCTCCCCAACAACCCATACAAAGCTTCATGGAGTGGAAATAGACAATATCCTAAAATTTGTCTTGCATGTCTCCCTAACTATAAAAAAGTCCATAAGAATCTTGGAAGTCTATATAGGCACAAAAGGTTTGACCACAATGGCCAAAATTACCTTAGCACAAACCCATCAGCTCTCCACTATACTATATGCCTCTTCAATTTTAACTAAGCTAAGGAAAACTGACTTAGCTAAGCTAGAAGCATGTTATAATAAAATTGCTAAGTTTGCATCTGACTGCCCATATAGAACACATCATTGTACAGCCTTAAGGATACTAGACTGGCTTGAGCTTCCCAACATTATTCTTTACAACCAACTCTCTCTAACTCACAAAATTGTAACACAACCAACTAGAATCCCTGCACTACAAAATCTCATCCTTCTTTACAGTTCCAGCAGACCACTTCGCTCTAAAAATAAGAACTTACTCACCGTCTCCAAGACCAACAACACTGCAGGAGAAGCTTTATTTTCCAACTATATATCTCATATATGGAACTCCCTTCCTAACTCTATTCTCTCAATCTTATCCACTAACCACTTTAAGCCATCACTTAAAGCTTTTCTAAAAAATAAGTGGCTATGTTCCTGTACTAACCCTTCATGAGTGCTCTGATACATCACAGTATACCCAAAACATATCCAACTTCTCCCTTGGTGCTTAATCCTTTGTTCCTGCCGACCTGTCTTAACCTTATATCTTGACATAAGTCGCACCTACAAATAATACTAGCTATGTTCAAAGCCTAGATTTTGTTGTCAAGATATAACAAATTTGTATGTTCTTATGTATACTACATTTTGCTTACTTTATACTTTTTTGATTATTGTAATGTGTGCATGAAAATTTACTGTTACTCATGGAGCTTTTCTAACCGGGCCTCTGCTGGAAAAGGACCTGTGTCCAGTCGGACTTTCCCAGTAAACAAATGTTAAATAAATAAAAATTAATAAAAAAAAAAAAATATATATATATATATATATATATATATATATATATATATATATATATATACATATGGTTCCACTTCATATCATCAAAATATCATTTCACTGAATTGCAAAACATCGAGACCAAATCGTCAAAAACTCAAATCGTCGAAAACTCATAACATCAAATCTCAAATCATTGAAAACTATAAAGCAACTAGAAATAACATCCCAGACACTGTTTACTACATTTATGCAGGGTGGCAAGCCCCCCTGCACCCCCCACACCCCTCATAATTAAATATACCAACTCCAAGTTCGCACTACAGTGGGGTTAGGAAATTACCTCCCCCCCCCCCACTGTAGTGCTACCTTGGAGTTGGTATATTTATTTATGGGGGGTGTGGGGGGTGCAGGAGGGTTTGCCCCCTGCATAAATGTAGTAAAAACTCTGGAATGCTATTTCTAGTTGCTTTATAGTTTTCAATGATTTGAGATTCGACGTTATGAGTTTTTGACTATTTGAGTTTTCGACGATTTGGTCTCTATGTTTTTGACTATTTGAGTTTTCGACGATTTGGTCTCTATGTTTTGCAATTCGATAAAATATTTCAATTATATGAAGTGGAACCATATATATATATATATATATATATATATATATATATATGTGTTTGTGTGTATACACACACACACACACACACACACACACACACACACACACAAACACACACACTCTCCATTCCCTAGTTCTTTGTTTATTACAACATGACTTATAGTATCTTTTTTGTCACTATCTGCATTGCATTTGTGTTCCCCTGTTGGTTTTAATTATTCATCTTTATTGCTATTATTTATATGTCATCTAGGCTGGGCCTGCACTTGGTCATGCTGTGATTAGTGCTCTACCCAGTAACTAAAATGTAAATATAATAAATAAAAATAAACTGCAAATATATACAACCATTTTCCTATGATATTAGTAATACTGAAAAAAATTACTGTAAGAAATAAAGATATTTTGTCACGTCTTTAAAAACCTTAATCTGCTACTGTTTTGTAGTGACTTCAAAATGTGTATTGGAGATCTTAAAATAAAAAACAGTAATCCAGTAATAAGCATACAGGGCGGTTAAGAGTTTTAACTGTATCATTAAAAAATCGATGGATGTTTTTTATTTGTCTTTTAAGAAGAAAAAATATATATCTAATGTCCAGGAAAACAAATACTTCTTTGGTACATGTTTGGGAAGTAGGTTATCAGGTTAAAATATTATATTACACAATAATCAGTTACGCAAGAGACCACCATAATGGAAAAAAAAAAACAGCAGTAAGTTATATTTAGAAAACAATTATGGAAACTGAAGATTGCTTTTAGACTACAGGAATTGTTAAAAATTGTGGGCATGTCAGGAAAATGTATGTTTCTTAACAGAAGAAGAAGGAGAAGAAAAAAAATAGAGAGAGAGAGAAAGAAAGTAATAGGTCCACTTAAGCAGGTCAGCTGGTGCTTAAGTCAATAGTTTTCCTGTCTACTTCATTTTTTAATGCTGTTGACTTTGATGTGAGATCCATGTAATGATCAGGTTGGAGAATATGCCCTTTTCTCTTGTATTCTGAGATCTTGGAGTTGATGTATATAAGTAGCAGAAAGTGTGAAGTTGCAGGTGCAGGGGGCTATATATATATATATATATATATATATATATATATATATATATATATATATATATATTTTTTTTTTTTATCATTTGTTGACCGGAAAAGTCCGACTAGGTTCCACAGAGCCTGTTTTTAGCAGAGGCCTGGGGAGAAATGCTCCAGATGCATGTCTTTAGAATGTGGGAGGAAACCAGAGTACCCGGAGGAAACCCACGCGAACACAGGGAGAACATGCAAACTCCACACAGAAGGCACCCCAGCCGAAAATCGAACCGGAGAACCTCTTGCTGTAAGGCGACAACGTTAACCGCTGCACCACTGTATATATGCAGTATATATGTCATTTTTAATTTATTGTTTACTGCTTTTATTTGATTTTTAGTTTGTTAAGTAGGGTATTGTTTTGATCAAAATGGAAGTACATACTGAATGGAAATAATATAGAGAGACAGTGTATGCAATTCAGTAATAATATGAGATTAAATAAAAGTAAAACTGGAATACAAGTTACATTATACTGAGTAATAAATGAAAATCACAAAATCTACAGCTGTTTGAAATATATTCACTAATGAAATAAAGCTAAAGGTACAGTTCGATACACTGTGGAAACATTTTGATTATGCCATATACTTTATTTTATTCACACTTTGTTATAACTTGATCATCATATAACATCATGATAAATCTGCAACATCTCTAGTAGAGATTCCCAAATGGGTCATTCTTAGCTATACAAATGGTGCCAGAGGAAGATGGATGGAGTAAGGGATGCAGAAACATCTCAACATTTTTTGCTCAACCATCTACAATATTTCCACTGGAGGTAATTTTGGGATGAATTGGGGGTCAAGCCGATTGATAAGGGATTTACTTTCCCTTCAAACATTTCAACTCATTTAAAATTTCTAAATTTTAATACACTTACTCAATGCCTGCTGTTTGGTTTATATGAAATGGATTACCATATTATTCATATGGAATTTATTCATACATGATGGTATGCACTGTGAAGACCTAGTGCATGGGAAATGCATCACCCAAGAATCTCTGAGTCTGCAATCAAAAAAGCCAGGAGAATGCATATGTGTGCATGCCATAGACCATTCTATCGGGTGTCTCTACATATGCAAATGCTATCACATGCAATTGAAAAGATTTGACTATATGGGATTCACAGCTTACCCTGCCAGCATAGCACACACCACCACATTGCAGATATGTGCATTAACAAAGGACAAGGTCAGACAGCTGTTGATGGTTAAATGTAAGAGTGGATGCCAAATAATGACAGGACACAGCAGTGTGCAACTCTTCAATTTAACCTTAATGGAGACTATTACATGTTTACTGTTATACAGAAAACCTACCTGTTCCACCATGATTGTTGGAATCAACAGTAGAGAAACAGTCAGTGGGCTGGGCTGTTGCTCTGTCAGCTAATTTCAAGCTTCTATCTTTCAGACTTGATGAAATGCAAATATGTTTATTATGCAAAAATGGAATGAGCTACATGCCTCCCACAGAGTCTGTAACTCATGTACTTCATACATGTTTAGTTGACTTGAATCCCCTACTAAAAGATTAAATATCATAAATAATAACTAAATAAATAGCAGTGAGCTGAAGTACTTTACTGCGGCCATTATTTAAGTATTTATGCATTCATTTGATACAGTCAGGTATCTGAAGTGTTCATAGTCAGTATAGTTGTAGATGAAATTAACTGACCCCAGCTGTCATTTGATCACAGTTAAATAGTATTTGGTCTGGCTTGGCAAGACTAGTGTGTGATTGAGTAAAAGTAACTGAAATACCTTATTTTGACTGTTATTATTAATATTTTTTATTTGATCGCAATCAGACTTTTGAGGTGAATAAAGTCAATAAAGTGGTAAAACTTACTGAGCATTGTGTCATTCTGTGGATAAAATTGATTCATCCCAGCTGTTGTTTGATCACAGGCAAACAGTCATTGATCTGCCACAATGTAATTCCAACCATTTAGTTCTTTTCTGCTGCCCTCGCCCTGCTTTGAAGTTACCAGCCGCTACTGCTGTGCTATATAGTCTTTTCAACATTTGAAACACTCATTGATTGAAATGTTGCTTGTAGCTATTGTTGTGTTCCTCTTTTCTGATATATTTTAAAGTCACAATTGAATTAGGTTATTGAATTCACTGTCCTTTACTTTTTTGTTGCATTGTTGCTGCTTTTACTGATATTGTTACTGTTACTTGCACTTCAAATTATTGGTGTTAGCCAATTTAATATACTGTTATTTCACCTGAAGTTATTGGCATTAGCTTATTTAATATACTGTTACTTCACTTGAAGTTATTGGCGTTAGCTTATCGATTATACAGAATATTGCTTTCAATCGCTGTACTTCCAATCTTAATAAGACTACTTACCTTGTCATGGGTTATCACTGCTAGCATATAAGCTGTTACTATTATACTAGATATTAGTGCTGCTATCCCAACTTGTACAGTAGTCTTTGCCACTTAAGTTCTTTTCTGATTCTGCTATTGCCACAGCGTCTCTTCTTAACTTTATTGCAGTTTAATTCTTTATCTCCTTCTGTCTTTGTATCAATTTCAGTAATAGCACTACAATATAACCTAATAGTTCAATTATACTGACTTGTATAGAATATAAGTCATCTCTTGCTTCTTCTGTAGCCAGCCAGATAACACTACTGTTTTAAGGCAGTGTAGCAACTGTCTCATGCTTACCACAATCCCTTTACAGCTGCCTTAGAAGTATTTATTCTGTGAGAGGTGTAAGTATTTACTGAATCCGGAGGTTGCCCTCTCTCTTCTAAGCCTGTTTTTAAGCACTACATGCATTTACATGGAGCAGAGAGCATCCCACTACACCAGCTCATGCTGAGGCCGTCATGGTAACACTGCCTAAGCCTTCTAGGCAAATGACTAAGAAACCTTAGCCTTTAGATCACACTGCAATGCACCTACTTTCATCACAGACTTCTGCAGTCAGTACACACATCGCTAACAGTCATAAGGATGCTGAAAACAACACTTTAATGTCTACTGGGTATACATCTACCCATAGTAATGTTTTAATAGGTGGTTCCATCATTTTCATCATCATGGATGAGAACAGGGTGATAGCTGTCTTTCCAGAGCCAAGTTCTCAGGATGCAATAAGGGCTCTGAGATCCCTCCATCATGACAAATGCAATTACAACCTAGTAGTTGCTCATTTGGGGTATGAATCACCTTAATTTCTCTACCCAGTGGGACATACAAAAGGGTTTGATGGAGCTTACTATGCATGTCTCTGATAAAGGAAAGACACTGATTTTTGTGTGGTATTTTGCCATTAAACAGAATGATGTTGCGATTCAAAAACAAGATGTTTGGCTTTAATAATTAGTTATGTATATAATAGGATCTGTCATGTGTCAGCATAGAATGATTGCTACCCAAAAGTGTCTTTTTTAGGCGGAGACTCTGTACTAGGCATTCTAGCCTGGTAAATTCTAACCCAAAATACATTAAGGTGGTACTACTCAGTGCCAGGAATCTGACCAAAATTATTTCCAAATGTGAGCATTCAGATCCATCAAGTTACTATGATTTAGTTTCAGTGCAATGAAAGCACTTTCTTTTTTCTTGGGTACAACAACTATTACTCATTCTGGCCTATTGACAATTGCAGGGGAGTATCACTATTTGTCAGGGACTTTTAATATCTCTTGTCAGATTCTTCATGTCCCCAGACTGAATGTTTGGAAATCCATTTTACCCTAAACAAGGTTAATTATCGCTTTATAGCTAATTATAAATCGCCCTCCATTTCCCCTGATGATCATGATAATGATCTTAATGTCTTAACTGAAATCCTTATTCATTCAGCTCTGTGAATTCAACTGTCCATCAATAAATTCATTGACCCACAGCATGCCCAATGTTTCTTGAAATTTTTAAACACTAACTCCATGGAAAAAAAGCCTTCACAGGGTCCCCAGCATCTTAGACTTTATCTTCTTTTATGGCCCTTTTTTACACTCCTCCATCTTTTCAACCCTTGTTAAATAGACCACAAACCTGTGACCTTCTGCTTCATAACTGGTGTTACAACCTCTGCAGTCAGGAACTTTTCAAAGGCTAACATCCTCCATATATTTGATGATCGAAGGAAATTCTGCTGTAATCCTTCACGGTCATATCCCATTATGAAAGCTGCTACCTTTGCCCCTAATTTCTTCTTGCACTTAATAGATTATTGATAATGCAGTTTCCATCAGCATCAAATATACTGAGAAATGTAAAAGAAATTTAAAAATGAACCTTTGTGGTAGAATACTTACTTCAGTAAACTGCAAATCAAGAGGAAGAGAATACTTTACAAAAAGCTGGCAGAGTTTAGGGATGCCATTATGAAGTTGAAAGTTGAAAATGAACCTAAAATAGTCATTGCAAAATAACTTTCACCCCTTTTTAATATGTCACAAAATTAAGAAATAACACCCAGCAATGCTCTGAAAGTAATAACACTGCCCACTCAGGCTCCAAGGAAATATCTAATATTTTATGAGACAAATTCAATGCAGATTGTATACCGCTCTCATCTATAACTATTTACCAGGTTCTTCAGAACCAGCTAACTAGTAAAATTACTATGGAACAAGTTCTGTCAGCTCTGACAAAAGCTAAGAACGCCATTTCCTTGGGACCTGATAACACACCTGGTTGCCTGATTATTATTTTTTCCAGAGTGTCCTATCCATTAATTAGTCTGTTATCAACACCTCCTTGGTGATCTATGTTTAGCCTTTCTTGCCACAAAAGGCTTTACCTTTCTTAACTCTTATGCAGAGTGCAGAGTTTTGAACAGTCATACCTCTCTAGATTTGCTTTTTGAAATTTCAGACAGTGCTACACAAGGAAGGCTAGAGTGATTTGATTGGCCTTACTGTGCCTAGGCAATTCAGATCCTTTAACCCAGCTCAAAAAATCATTTATCTAGTTACAACCATTTACTCATCTAATATTTCTGATGGAGTAACTGTAGGGAATTTTTAAAATCTGCTGACTTATTACACTCCCAGAACATATGTTCATAGGTTCATAGGTGTGTACTAGGCTAATGGCCCTGGAACTTTAACAAGCCTAGCCCATAGAAGTGCCCTGGCATCATGCCACCCGACGTTACCCTCAGTTACTGCTTTCTTCCCCATCAATATTTGCCATCTACCTGAGAAAAAAAATGTTGAAGTCTGCTTGGGGTATAAAAATACCTATGCAAGCACTTTTAAGTGACTATCCTAAGCCTTATGGACTTTGTTGCATACTTAGGAGCCATACATAGGCCCTCCCATTGCTTTTTTGAAAAATTGCTTTTCCAGTCTCTCTTTCCAATTTTTTCTAACATCCTCTGTTTGATTGTTATAGTTATCACATAATATATTAAATGCCTTACTAATTATCCATTTTTAACTTCAGCTTCTGTTCTAGAGTCAGCTAAAAACTCAACCAAATCAGTTATTTTACTTAATGATTCTTCTATCCCTTTCTCTTTGTCTATACTCAATTAACACTCAAGGGCAGAAAAGGCAGTCTATTGCCTGCAGTCCAAATGTCGTTTTGGCCTCATACCATTCTATTACCTTTCCCTCTCTAGTTATTTGCTCTCAATACCTTTGTTCCTTTGCCACTTTTCTCCAGTAAATTCCTGCACCCTCTTGCCTTTTTTCAGTACTCCTACTTTCACTCACCCCTATTGCCAAAATCTCCTTTCTCCATTCTCGTGTTGGCTTAGTTCTTAGAATACTTTGTTTTGTTGTTATTATTCTCCTTAGGGGTCTGCATCCCAAATCCCACTCTGTCTCTTTATTTCTTGACCCCTGATTCATCATCACCCATTTCCATTTTGAATTATAACATTCTACTTGTGTTATGTATATGAACTTTAACTGTGCAGCTCTAAAATATCTCTTCAAATTAAGTAACTCTAAACCATCTTGTTCTGTTGTAAGGCTCTACTTATCTCATTTAACTCTTCTCTCGTCCCCTCCCAGACAAATTAATTAAACTCTTTATTAATTGTCATCCACAGCCTTTCTTCTGGTTGTTAAAGAGGACTTTGTTAAATAGGATGTGCTGGAGGGATAGATTCCTGTCCCAGAGACTTCCCATGCTCTGGAACAAGATTCCAGTCTAGATTAGGCAGAGCTCCTTGCTAACCCTCTTCAAGAGAAACCTTGACGAGTAGATGGGAAACAGAAAGTTTACCCCAGGGATCACTTCAATGGCTCTGCTGGACAGAGGCACAGGTAACTAATCTAAGGGGGCGGTGAAAGCCAACACATTCTGGCTAGGCTTATAAATGCCTTTGGGCAGATAGCCTAGTACCTACCTATGAACTTATGAACCTATGCCTGACCTGAATATAAAACTAAAAGAACTAAAAAAATTTTCACTACTTCTGTCTTACTATCCATATCCATAAACAAGAACTTTCTCAGTTTTCTACTATCTTTTGTTTATTCTCTTCCCAAATATCCTTAGCTACCATAAGATAAGCCCTTTTAATCCATACTCCTAAATAATTCATCTTATTGTGTCCTCATAAATATGAATGTTGCTGAACCATTGCATGGGTAAGTACATAATTTATGGCTATAACCTTTATCTCATTAATTTTATTTGCTTAAAACTGTTTCAAATTATTGCATAACACTGAGACATCCTTTTCTGGATTTATCAGATACAAAATAATATCGCCTGAAAATAAAGAGAACTTTTCTAGATTACCATACCAATTATATATTTGAATTTCTGAGTCCCTTATTTTCTTTGCCAATGGCTCTAAATATATATCAATTAACAAAGGGGAAAGACAACACCCCTGATTGGTTCCCATGTTCAAATACAACCTATTAGAAAGGAACCCTCCCACTAATTCTTGTCTCCATCCTTGTAATTATTGTTGCATCATGCAATGCAAATGCTTCCATTGCTCTACTCATAAAATCCCAGTTTACTTTGTTGAATGCTTTCTCTCCATCAAACCCCACCAACAAAAGTAGTATTTTTTTACATTCTGCTTCCCTCTGGATGATCACTGTTCTATTAAGGTTGTCAAGTATTTACCTCCCCTCCACAAAAAAACAAACACATTGATCCATAACAATCAATTTTGGCAACACCTTTGCCATGTTTTAGCTAGTACATACATATGCACTTTATAATCATGGTTTAAAAATTAAATAAGTCTATATGAAACTGGGTCTGATAGATCTTGACTGTCTTTGGGTAATACAGCCACCACAGCTTTTTTCCAAGATTTTCATGCTTCCTCTCCTTTTAAAATATTGTTAAACAAAATATTCTAGCTCTTTATCACTTTCTTCCATTATAACTTCCACAATGAATATTATCTGCTAGTGGAGACTTTCCTGAAGATTGATTATAGATTACAGGTTTTATCGCATATCCTCCTATCTTAACTGTTAGTTCTTGAGCCATATCTATCTCTAAATCTGACATAATTAAGTTTTCCATAAATGCTTTCATTTGTGCTCTTTCTTGATTTCCACATTGTTCTGCTTTATACAAATTTTCATAAAATCTCAGAAATATCTCTGATGCCTCTACAGGATCTGTGGTTATTTTTCTTATTATAGGCTCCCCAACAACTTAACATGTGACAACCCTTTCTACTTTCTGTCATTGTACTAAAAGTTTTATGCTCTGGAGCTATTATCAAAAATAGTTGCCTAACAGCAGTCTTTCTAAACTTCTCCATTTTATCTGGATGCACTCTTAACTTAGCACTCTGCATTTGCACTTCTTCTTGAGAGATTCCTCTTATTCTGCAATACTTTAACTTTAGTCAGTTCCTCCAAGAAATTCCTATTACTTCTTAACCATACATCTTTCTCTTTTATTTATACATTATTTTTAAACTCCACTTTCATTTTGTCTTGCTCACTAGCTATAATTTCTGAAGATATTTCTAGCTTCCCTACTAACTCTCAAATAATTTCCACCCCCAAATTCCTCTCTTTTTAACAGGCAAGTGGGAAAGTGCCAGTAAATCATTTTTACTTCATTATGATGCATTTTAGCTTAGTTTTTATTGGTGGAAGATCTGAAATAATTATTGGAAGTATGTAAAGCATTCAATTAAATGCAAATGCTTCTGTGAAATATAATTTCTATCTTAGTCCAACCCAGTTATTATACCTTGAGGAATAATATTCAAATTCTGTCTGAGTTCCTACTTCCATTCAAATATTTTCATAAATTTGTTCAGACCTCTACCCTGTTTTGTTATATTTCCCCTTCTAGGTCCCCCTGATATATCCTCACTATTGCAGTTCAGTTCTAGTCCCCACCTATAAGTAATAATCCCTGCTGCAAGTTGATTATTTCTACAAAATTTTTCTTAAGCTCCATAATAGCAGTTTTTGGTGCAATATAAACACATAATTCCACCCTTCTCCCTTGCCAATAGCACCTTGCTACCACGAATGTACCATTAATTTCTTTTTTTTCTCTTCTATCACTGTTGTAGACACTCTAGCAATTAGTACAATTGCTTCCCTTTTCCTTTGTCCCTGATATTCTGCTGAATATCCATCCTTTCTTTGTCAGATTCATATGCTCATTTTTTTCAAATGTGTCTCCTGCAGCATTGCCATTTCACTCCTCTGCATTTCTTAATATAATTCAGTCCCTTTTCCTTGTTATCTTTACCTGTAAGGTCATTTACGTTCCAATCTAATACGGATAGCATAGCCATTATGATAAAAAGCTATTATGCATACCTATTATACATGTCATTTTTTGAGTGTGTGTTTCCAGCTTTTATGTTTTATGCACACAGTAATATTTGGTAGGCTAATCTTTTATTTATTTATTTATTTGCAGTTGGTTTACCAGGATAGTCCATTGGGCCAAAAAGAACCCGTTTTCAATGGAGTCCGGGGGAGAAAAGCTCCAAAAAACAAACAAACTAGGTACAAACAATAGCATGATAATAAAAATAATGCAATTGTACAAGATACAAATGTTTGAGTTCAAAAATTCAGGAAACATTCAAACAATACTCAAAAATATTTAAACAAAACTCAAAAATTCAGGAACATTCAAACAATACAGTTTAGTGAGAAGTGATGTTACTTTACACATACAGAGTGGTTATTTTGTAAGGAACATTAGCTTTATAAGGTACAGTCAGGTAACATGAGTGTGAAAGAAGATGTAAATACCATATTTTTATGAGGGGTGGGAGCAAGAGCATTCCCATTAGGACCTTAGATATATATGAAGAGATTTTTTGAACATGTAATGATTGGGAGTGGTGCGAATGGATGGTGGGAGTGGGTTCCAGAGACGGGCTAGGTTAAAGGATAGTAAGTTTTTGCCTGTAGGACGAGTTGGTTTGTGTACTTCTAGTAGGTTTTGATTGTTTGACCTTAAAACTCTATCGGGTAGGTGCATCATGAAGGCGGAAGGACAGGGAGGGACAGAGAGATGGGTTGAGAATGAGCTTGTGGGCTAAAGTTAACTGAGTGTAGTTGAGCTGATTAGGTAACTCAAGCCAGTTTAGTTTTCGGAGAGAGGTGCAGTGGTGGGTGGAGGACCTGTGGCCGTTTGTGAACTTAGCGATTTTGTTATAGCAGGAAGAAAGTTGTTTTTTTAGAGAGGACTGAAGATTGGTTAGCAGAGGAGCTCTGTAGAGAAGGGAGGGGATAAGAAAAGAAGAGGAGAGAGTTGTTTCTTCTCATCTCCATTTGAACCTCTGTCACATTTATCATGACTTTTTGTTTTAAT
The DNA here is from genome assembly GCF_019279795.1 of Protopterus annectens. Taxonomy (NCBI): domain Eukaryota; kingdom Metazoa; phylum Chordata; order Ceratodontiformes; family Protopteridae; genus Protopterus; species Protopterus annectens. The sequence goes on from NC_056733.1 coordinate 1,469,905,939, forward strand.
GAAAATCTTCAAACAAAAAACTGAATACATTGCAGAAAAACTCCATCCCCTATTAAGGTAAAACAAACTCACACAAATATGTACAGCTTAAAAAATTAAGTTAATCCTCCAGATGGGAATACTTGCCCTAAATTGACAACTGTACCAACAGGCATTATCTAACCTAAAATTAAGGTTATCAATGCAAAAGCAGATGCTACAGTCTGTGATCCCACTTACACTGATTGCAGTCTGTTCTTTTCTTATTATCTTTATTCTCTTCCCAGATGTGAAAACCAAAAGTTCTCTGACTATCTTTAAGCAAAACTAAATTGCACACTGTTGTATTAAATGCATTAAAGTATTAAGGTTGCTAGAGAGGCTGCTATCTCTTATTGACTTTACATAATTTCAAATTTTTTTTTCACTGAACTGCTTGCCATTCTACTTTTAAACGTATTTCCCTCAGCACAGAATACTCAGCTGTAAAAATAGTCAGTGATGAATCTTTGTAAATTTCACTTGGAACAGAACGTATAAACTGCCTTCAGCTGCAGAATTCTTGCCTCTCATTAAACATTTTCTAATAGGAAAAAAACAAGCTAATATCTTTGGAGATGTAAGAAACATAGCATATTTCATGGCTTTCAACATTTTGAATTATTTTTCAAGTTTACAAAAACACTTTATTTATAGCTTAAGCCAATGGAATTAACTAGACAGTTACCCTTGTAAAAATAGAAAATTTCTTAATGATACATATTATATAATATAATCAATGCATTTTTACACCCCTAACCCACTCCTGCAGCCCAAGATCACAGCATATTAACATTAAACTTGCTTTTGTCCAGCCTTTCTTCTCTTGTTATACTGTAAAGTATATATTTTCCAACTAAAAAAGTGTTATATCTTTAACACATATAACAATCACCCCACATTTAAAATGCTCCTGACTACACCCTGCGTAAAACCGCTTTACTATATATAACATGGAGTTTATATCATGAAATGTTTTATGCAAATACTGATAAGAGCAAAATTGTTTTAAATATAGTAACTTTTTCCCTTTTAGTGTCATTCTAAACATTAATGACATAAAGTGGAGAATATGCTTTACAATACACCCACAAGTCTAACAAAGTCAAACAGGGCTTTGATACTTAAAAAATATCATTGTCATTGCTGCTTGCCACTTTTGTTGTTGATTTAAACAGCATGACACTTTAGATTCTGGGTTTCCTTAAACAGTTCTGTATTTTTCAGAGACGATGTCCAAGGATGCATGATATTTGATCCAGCCATTACTCTAAATCATGTTTTGATTGAATTATTTATTCATCAATTTTTTTCTACGTGGTATCTGAGTAATTTATATTTAACTTTTTTTAGATGTTACTGTTCCCTTAATCCAAGACTCTTCAGGTACCCTGCACTAACAAGCTAGACATATGTTTAAATTTGGGATAATCAGGATAAATATCACACCCTTAAGGCTTGCCATGTGTCTCACAGACGCTTACATCTTCTTTGAATAACCATACTTTATGTCTTGATAAGTATTCGGCTGAGTGTAGATAAGCTTTAATCTATAACTGAACTATGTGTGATGAAAGTGCTTCTAAGATTACCTTATTTGGTTTAAATGCAAAATCAAAATAAATAAAACATTGAAAACAATGAGCATTGACCTGATCTCATTGAGTTTTATAATTCTTTCCTTTGTATCCCACAGAAATGTTGGAAAAAGACATACAGTGTCCTGTTCCCTCCCAGTCAGTGTGGCATTGCCAGGATTGAGCAGTATGTCTATAAGGATAGTAGCAGCAGTACTATTCAGATGGAGAAGCAGAACAGCAAGAAGCTAGATAAAAAGATCTTCCGCTTGTCTGACTGCATCAGCATTACTCAAGCATCGGGTGAGAGCTGCCCCAAGGGCATGTCAGCTTTCTGTTTGAATACAGTCACCAAAACCTATCTGTTGGCTTTTCCAGAGGGTGAGGACTGGATGGAAAAGCTGTGCAAGCTAGCCTTTCAGGTAAGAGTATTGCTCATGTCTAGCAGTTATATGTTCTAATAAAAAATGTCCAATAGAAGACAATGAATCATACGTATAGTAGTCTTCTGCTTTTTTTCATGGCTTCATGTCATTTTGGGAATGATTGCTGCCCTTTACATGCACTTCCATTAAAAAAAACAAGCGTAGAAGCATATGTGGAATTTAAGTAACAGAAGGTGAATTCAGCTTATCTGAGTAGTTAGCAGTAATTCTGTTAGTACACACTGATAAAGAGGTAGGAATGACTGGTTCATAGGTTAGTACTAGGCTAACTGCCCTTGTGAGTCATTTTAAGCCTAGCCAGTTATCACCTGTGAGATTCAAACCCTGTACCTTGTGTTTGTAAGGCAAACACCTTAACCATTAGGCCACCCTCCCAACTTGACTGGGTCAGTTGGGAGGGAAAAAGAAATGAGGCTGGAGCTGAGTCAATGAAAGAAGGATGATAATGACAATGACATAAACAGAAGGTATGAAAAGTAGGTAAAGAAAAGAAGAGTGAGCATGCCATGGCCAGTGGCGGCTCTCCAAATGATTGCCACCCAAGCAGTGACACCTCAATTAGTTGTTGAGAAGTGGATTCCTAATCAAAATTCTGGGAAGAAAATAGCACACTTGTGGGCCATCATGCCTTTTACTCATATACCAGTGTGAGAAAGGAACAAACACAGGGGTGGAGTGCCCAGTCAGTTATGTGTCCAAAACAAGTAACAGACACAGAGTATGCAGTCACACACCTGCCCAACCACCTGTAGAGATGAAGGGGTGAACTGAGCAACTATTACCTGTTGAACAATTTCACACAGGCAGTATAAATACAAACAATTCAGCTACTTGCTCAAACATCTGAACAAAGACAGGCACTGGTGTGAAATATGTAGACGCTGATTTGACTGCAATTTTCGTTAGAGAACAATATAAAAGTGGAACAGGCAGACACTTACCTAGTCAGACTTCTGGCAAAAAAGTACATGTTTAATACAAAGGCACATACTAGGCCACTCATCTTAACAAAATCAGCTACAGATGGGAAGCAGTCACTTACCTGCCTGGTCATCTTATCTTCTAAGTCATATGGGCAGATAACACAATGCTAGATAATTATTTAAAATGTTTAATCATATGACCTCAGGACATGTATATGTGGAAAAGGTAGCCACTTTCTTGCTCCACTAGCTTAACAAATAGATAAGTACACAATATCCAGTATCTTATCAGGTTAAAAATATCTAATCAGTTGATGACTCATATAGCTTATGTCGGTATCTGAAAACAAACAGCTTTGACAGGCTTTACTTGCCCCATGTAATCAAAATCATTACCAAGAATGTTCTGCTTGCATATATAAACCATTGGTGGGTGATTTGTCATAATGGTTAAGGTCTTAGGTTCATAGGATGATACTTGGCTATTGGCCCAGAGGCAATTACAAACCTAGTCAAGAATTTCACCCATGTTCCCAGAAAGTCAGCATCTGTTTCCCCTGTCCAGCAGGGACACAGGTGGGATCCAAGGGATATATTTTCTGTTTCCCATCCAGTTGTCCATATTCCTCTTTAAGAAGGCTACAGAGGTACTCTGCTTGACATGGAGAGGGAGTCTATTCCACAAATGGGGGAGTCTTTGGAACACAACTGTATCTTGCCAATAAGTTCTATTAATATCACAGAGCAGGTTGAGGCCTTGCATGTGGGTTGCATGAGTAGAGTTTGACTTATGGATATGCAGCAACTCCATCAAGGATGGGTCTGAGATGGCCTTGTATGTCAGACGCAGATCACCTCTGAGTTGTCTGTATGAGACTGAGTACAGGGACAGGGCTTTTATCCTATCTGTATAGGACAAGTGTTTGAGACCCTGGATTTTCCTGGTCCGAAACCTCTGTGGTCTATCCAGCTGCTCTATGTGCTTGGCAAGGTACATGCCGAAGGGGGAAATTGTACTCGATAATGGTTCTGATAAGGGAGGAGTACAGGGAAGTTATGACCTCCTTGTTCCTGGATGAAATACCCTTATTTATGATATGGGCCATGTAGAAAGCCTTCTGTACAATGGAGACAATGCGGTGGTCAAAAATCAGGTTGCTATCAGCCCGGGTGCCAAAGTCCCTCACAACTAATTGCATGCTTATTACATTGTTATTAATGTGATAATTAGTGGGAATACCATTTTTCCCAAACAGGATAATGATGCATTTCTTGGCAGTCAGTTTGAGCCATGCTTCTGGCACCAGTCATTAGTTGGGTAAGGCCCGCTTGGAGGATGTTCACATCAGAAGGGGAATTTAAAACCAGGTCCGGCTTGCAGTCATCTGCAAACTTGGTCAGCCACAGACCAATGGTTTTGGCTTGGACCTCAGAAAGGTATATCCCAAACAGTGGAGGCCCCAAGACTGATCCTTGGGGTACACCATTCATTACGGGTCTACAACTAGAGGTGGCTTTTCCTATTTTGACTGAGTGGGTTCTATCGGTCAGCCAATTAGCTACCCATCTGGTAACATATGGGTTAATGCCTAGCAGGGAGAGTTTATCTATTATGCCAGAGTGAGGAATAGTGTCAAAGGCTTTGGCTAGGTCAAGGTAGGCAGTGTGCACCATCTTCCCCTCATCCATGGCTTTGGTGACTGTTTCGAATAAGCTGACCAGGTTTAACATGCATTATCTCCCTCTGACAAAACCAGACTGTGTGGGGTCAAGCATTTGGAGGTTGCCAATGTCCTTGTTTATAAGGTCTATGATAATGCACTCCATGGCCTTGCAGATCAGGCTAGTTAGGCTGATGGGCCTTTAATTGCCTGGGTCAGTGGACACTCCACCTTTGTATAGAGGGATAACATTGGCTGCCCTCCATTCTGCTGGGATGAAGCCAGTGCTCAGGCTTCACCTCATAGACACAAGGTACAAAGTTTGATTCTGACCTTGGGATACTGGTGATGTTTAAAATGTCCCTTTAGGGTAGTTAACCTAGTATTCTCCTATGAACCTATTGCTGATATCTGAACTGACATAATATTGTGGGTGTGTTTATAATCAAAAACATAGTCAACAGTGAAGTTAAAACATCAAGAAGCATGTTTTCAAACCAGGAGTACTCCGAGAAATGAAATTATCTGTAAAACTCATATGAATGAGAAGTGTAACAATACATTGTAACAAATGCCTTAATATCAGAACTGTCTATTGCTCTGTCCTGTGTAAAAATAAGTCCCACCCTGGCTACCACATATCCAATAATTTTAGCTCAGTTAATAAAGGCCTTAATAACGATACTGCATTTTTATTTCCTATCCTTAAAACTAGAGAAGGTGACACTATTCACTAAATAACCTTTTATCCTTTTGCACTTTTGGAGACCATATAAAGTGCATGATGGGTAACATTGCCAGGCTTAGGGTCTGCCTACAGTGTACTGCAGTATGAATAAGTGATGTTTTGCAACAAACATGTATTCACTACATGAAGTACTGAACTTGTTTTTTTTTTTGTTTAAAATTAAACATCTTCCATGTCTTAACCATTAAATCAGTATATTCCATCCTATCTTCAAATCTTTAAGATATTGCATTATATTTTTCAAAAATAATAGCATTTTCATCATAAGCATAATTTCAAACTTGTACCTGTCCTCATCCATAATCACTTGGAGATATCTGAACAAATCTTAGATACCCTAACCATCTGCCTGACAACACATTCTGAAGATGTGGCAAATGGTGGAATCTGCAAAAGAGTTGCTAGAATTTGGATTAATAGGATCATAGGCTCATAGGATCATAGAAGCTTACTAAGCTAATGGCCTCAGGGCCCTTACAAGCCTAGCCAAATTCAACCCATGTTCCCAAGGGTGTCTGGTTCAAGCAGACACTAAAATCTGGACCTATTGCTTCTGTCCAGGAGGGACATAGGTGAAACCCTTGTAACATATACTTCAGTAATAAAGGACCCATCAGTTTTAGATATAATCATAACATTCAGAAATTACATTTTGTGATAGAATTGAAATTGTATATCGTGCCAAAGTACTTACTTTGTAACCCATAAATAAATATTTAATGTTACTCCAATGTACCATCCAAGGAGGTTCACACATTTTCTAAATAATGGCTTCACTTAGTTGTATGGAAACATTAAGCTCAGCTGAAGGAATGCAATGTTATTAAATACCATAAATGAATCAGCAGATACTGATGCAAATATCATTCCCAATGAAGTCACATACATTTATAGATTATATTTGTTAAATAAAGTGTAACACATTTATTTTCAGTATTTTTATCAACAAATGATAAAATTGATGGAAATGAAACGTTTAACATCAGTTTCAAACCAACACTTACTGCATAGGGTATACTTGTGAAGAGGGACTCTAAATCGAAAGCCACTATACTGTAGCAGTGGAATCCAGCTGAAATCTATTCACTAGTTTAAAAATAGGTGTGCTGCTTTGCATGTTCTTACACATCTAAAAAGAGGTCTTACCATCTCATTCTGATAGTGAAAGAAGAAAAGCAAAAATAAGTCATCATATCCCTTATATAACAGGCTTCCAGGGGAGGTTTCATTTTATGCAGGCTTAGCCACAAATAAAAAATGTATCTAAGAAGTTTTGTTCATATAACTAATGATACAAGATTATCAGAAATAAAGCCTTCCAAAGTACTTCTACCTAAAAGACCCTATAATTAATTTCCAACTTCATAATAGAATCTCAAAAAACTTTTTACTTGAAAGAAGCATACCCTAATTCCTAAATTTTCCAAGGCTACTCAGTCCTCATTTCATCACAACATCATTGTCCCTTCCTAGCAGATTTTTTAAAACAAGAAAGGACTTACCCTGTATTGATATCTGCACATCCAGTCCTTGAAAATGTGTTATCAAAACATCTGCAGAAAAAAAGCTGTTTAGAGCTTGCAGTGACATTTCTTAATTGTACAATCCAGGCAGACTCTTTTTTTAAGTAAAAGTCCTTCCTTAAGTTCATTTTAGTAATAATCTGTATTCACAGAGGGGAAGTAATAATAATGACAGATACAGACACACAAAAATAAAACATTCAATCCTTTTTGTAGGACAGGCAGTAGTCCTAAAACTGTTCATTCTTTTTTTATTGTTTCTCATTTGCCAATAGTGGACTGCCAAACAACAGACTATGCGCATTGTTTAACTGTTCTTCCATCTTCTGTGAGTGGCTTCTCCCTGTGACTACTGTGTTTGCTTCTTGTTTGCTCTTTAATGGTATTTATACTTGCCTACTGGAATCAATATTCAGTCGACTCTTCATTGAATAGATGATTCAGCCTCAACATTGGTAGTGATATTATTTGATTTCACCTCATCACTGGTAGTGATGTTACTTGACAAAGCTAAAGTGCTATTTGATATAATACTTGATATAACAGAGGATAAAGATTTAAAATATTGATTTAAAATAGCTTTTTGAGTTGGAGTTGTATGTATTTTTATAGTTTACTTTCAGCAAAAAGCCTTATTATTGTGTCATTTGTTTTCAAACTTCTCTTTTTTAATTTTTGTACCTCCTTAGTTGTGAAACTCTGACTAAAATGATAATAACTGATCATTATGAAAGTTCATCATCAGATTCTGATAATCACCCACTTCATTTGCTGCAAATATGATGCTTAAAGAATGAGGCATGTATGATAGTTAGTTCTGTAGATTTTATGCAGTTCAACAAATCATTCTGTCCAGAGCAATTAATTGGCAGCAAAAGAACTTTTAAGCTGCCTCAAAACTCTATGGAACCACCTCTTTAACTTTATAAATGCATAAACATTTTAGATCTCAGGTATCAGAGTTCTGAATTGTACAATATTTGAGACAAAAAAGTCAAATGTCAGCAATCTTAATGGGAAGAACCCCTTGTTCAACAGCAGGTAATGCCGTCACTTGAAATATGTCTAGTACTTGAAAACTAGAGAAAATCAACTGTTAGAATTTTTGCCAAAGATTTTCTACCACTTGTCAGTGTAGAATACATATTGACCATTAAAGTGAATAAAACATGATAAATAAGCATAATATTCTAAGGGCAGTAAAGAGGTAGGAGAAACAGAAGAGTTTAAAATTAGCTGTGCCTGATTTTGATTTAAGATGGGAAAAGATTAACTATGTTTACAATTCCAAAATTAGCTAGGGATGTCAGTTTTGTAATATAAATAAATAATAGACAGAAACAATCTACAGAGCATAAAGCTAGTAACCAAAGTACATAGACCATCAAAAAAATCCTCTTGTATTTACCACTGAAAACAGGAGAGTTTGTCAGAATCTAAAACCTAACAAATGTTTTCTATAGCACTCAACCTTCCTCATTACCAAGAGAAAAACAGTTTTTGTATTTACCTTCCTCACTTGCTTAGAGAAAAACAGCTCTTGTACTCACTTTCCTCACTTGTCCAGAGGAAAATATTTTTTTTATTCAAGCATGTCCAAGGTTCATCTCCCAGTGTTCTCTCCTGTCTATGAATCTGGGCATCTTGGGGCAATGTAGAAATTGCTTCATGTACACAGACAACCCTCTCCTCCCACCACACAACACTACAACCTGTGAGAGATGCACTTATCTAGTCAAACTGGAGGTAAAGCTCTGTCCAACCAAGACTGAACTTGACAGTCAAGAGGAGAAGGTAAACACTTGCACCACACCACACTCATCACATAGTCTCACTAAATCTACACCACCAAAATCCACACATAGAAACACAAAAACATTCGCGGAGGCTCTCAGTAATAATCTGTCTAAGCAACAGAGACCTCCAAAGCAGAAACACAAGCAACCTCCATCCCCCAACACAACCCAAATGACACATAGCCCACAGACTCAGTGTGCTACTCAACCACAGCCAATAAGGCAAAACAACGTACCCAACACACTAGTCATAGGTGACTCTATAGTCAGGCACACTGATGTCCCACTCACCAGGCTAAACAAGGAGAAGGTTACTGTCAGCTGCCTGTCTGGTGCCAGGATCCGCCATATAACCGACGCACTCAGGTCACTCCACAACAAGTACAAATATGACTCTGTCATTGTCTATGTTGGTGTGAATGACCTGAGATGTACCTCCCTGGACTACATGAAAGAGCTCTCCGATCTTGTAGCCCAGACAGGTATGACCCTAGCCCTGAGTAGCATCCTGCCATTGCCCAGAATAATACCGCAGTACAAGGACAAAATGATTGACTTCAACAATTGGCTAAGCTTCTGGTGGCATTCTAAGGGGATCCAGTATCTGTCTGCCTGGGATGACATGGTCGACAGACCACAATGCTTTGCCAGAGATGGCTGCACCTGTCACCCCTGAGATTCTGGATACTAGCTAAGGCTCTTGCCACCCCTTTAGTGCCTTTTTTAGGCAGGTTCAAATGACAAATTCACCACCATAACAGGAACAGGCAAGCAAAAACTGAAGATAATGCCACTCAATGCTAGAATTTAAATCTCAAAATGCACTCCCTCGAGACACTCCTTAAAATGGAGAACATTGATGTCTGTGCAGTGACTGGGACCTGGTTCAAGGCTCCAGAGAGCACCCCTGCATTACCAGGGTATAACTCATACCACACTTTTTGGCCATCTAACCTGGACCGGAACACCAAAGGCAAAGGTTTGTCCATATTCATTAAATATATCCACACCTCCAGGCTAGTTGCTCAGCATAATGCATCCGATGTTATCCAAGTACAACTAACTCTGGGCAAAACTGCAATCCAAATTGTAGCTTGCTACAGATCCCCCACCATGCCCTAGGATTCCCACTCCTTTTTTCTTGATATACTGGAAAATATTAGGGTTCAACCAAACACCTTAATAATGGATGTTTTCAATTACCCCACCATTAACTGGGAAAACTACTTATGTGCCAACCCTTCACTCAGTGCTTCCTGGAATTCATAAATTCCAATGCCCTAGATCAACTTATCCACACCCCCACCAGGGGCAACAATATATTAGACCTAGTTATTACCAACATGAGTGACCGGTGTTTCACACCTGAAGTCAAATCCTAGTTTGTCAGATACGACCATAAGCTAATCACCCTAGATATCCACATCCCGCCCCTACCCCCCATTAAGGAAACTACAGTAAAACATTTCTCTAAAGCTAACTTCATGCTTTTTAAGACAGAAGTGGTGAACTTAATGACACCCATGCAGATGGGCAATACAGTTACGACTGCTGAATCCTACACAAATGCACTCTATAAGCACTTACACGAGTGCATGGATCGTGCTATCCTAAACAGAACCAAGACACTATCCTCCAAAAAAAGGAAGCCAGTCTTGCGGTTCCCTGCCATAAACAAACTCTACAACAGAAGGAAGAAACTGTTGCAAAAGAGAGTAAAATCCCATGAGTGAATGAGCTCCCTGGTCAGCCTCAGTAAGAAGCTGAGATCCCTTATAAGATCCTCCAAAGCTAGCTATGAAAACAAAATCACTACTGATTCTAGGGACAACCACAAAGTATTCTATAACCATGTCAAGCTTCTCAATGGCAACACCCAGATCTACTCTGAGTTACAGCACAATGGCACAAAAATTACAGAACCAACTGGTATTGCCAACATCCTGGCAGATAGGTTCAGTGCTAACATTACCCCTCCCCTCACCCCCTAAAGGGCCCATATCTATACAGGAAGAATGCAGAGTTCCTGTAATCACAACTATGCAGGTAAAAGCTGAACCCTCTAAAGCCAAAAACACAGCATCCATAGAACTGAACCACATCCCAGGCTGCGTTTTACACGAACTTCAGAACGAACTGGCTCCCCACCTAAGCCCCATGTTCAGTCATAGCCTCACATCAGGCTTTGTGCCCACTGAATGGTGCACAGCAACAGTTATCCCACTCCACAAAGGGGGAGCCACCACTGATCCTGGGAACTATCGCCCTATTAGCCTGACAGGCCTGGTCTGTAAGGCCATGGAACGTATCATCATGCAACTCATAAACAAAGACATGGGTAACCTCCAAACTCTGAACCCCACCCAGTTTGAGTTTGTGAAAGGCAGATCATGCTTTCTGAACCTGATTGACTTCTTTGAGGCAGTCACCAAAGCTGTAGATGAGGGTAAGGTGGTTCACACAGCCTATCTTGACCTCGAGAAGGCTTTTGACACCATCCCCCATTCTGGCATTATAGCTAAACTCACTAAACTAGGTATATATCCATACGTCACAAGATGGGTTGCCAACTGGCTCATTGACAGAACCCACACTGTAAAAGTTGCAGACTCCAAATCTGACTTCAAACCAGTGACAAGTGGAGTACCACAGGGTTCAGTCCTGGGACCTCTCCTGTTTGGTATCTATCTCTCTCTATTTTCTCTGAAGTACAGGCTAACACAGAAGGCCTTTGGCTAATGAAGTTCACAGATGACTGCAAACTAGGAGCCATAGTTGAGTCCCCAAATGATGTGGATGTCCTACAGAAGGGCCTCACTGAGACAGATGCCTGGTGCCAGAGCCATGGCCTCAAGCTCAGTGCCAAAAAGTGCAATGTCATCCCCTTTGGTAAAAACTCTGTACCCCTGAACTACCACATAGGTGGCAGTCTACTTAATGCCAAATGTGTGATAAGACACCTTGGGACCCAGGTGGACAGTAGTCTCTCCTTTGATAATCACATCGTCACAGTAGTCAGGAAATCCTTCTACGTGGCACACCTCATCACAAAAGGGTTCTCATCCAGGAAAAAAGAGGTCATTGTTCCCCTCTACACTCATTAGACCCATTATAGAGTACAACGCCCCTTTTGGAATGTACCACACAAGACATCTGCAGTAGCTGGAAAGGCCACAGAATTTCCTCACAAAGAGGGTTACTGACCTCAAACAGATGCCCTACACTGACCGTCTCAAAAAACTCCAGCTTTACTCCGTAGCGTATCGCCTACTCCGAGGTGATCTGTGCCTAACATATAAAGCTATGTCAAACCCAGAGCTGTTGGACATGCTACACCTAAAGAAATCCCAATCCTTCTGAGCTACACATTCTAGAGACCTAAACCTTGTCACCACAATAAACAGGACATGCTGGAGGATAGATTCCTGTCCCAGATACTTCCCATACTCTGGAACAAGCTACCCATCTATGTCAAGCAAAGTTCCTCATTAGCACTCTTCAAGAAGAGTCTTGATGAGTGGATGGGCAATAGGAAATACACCCCGGGGATCACTTCTGTGGCTCTGCTTGACAGGGGAACAGGAAAATAACTTTCTTGGGTGGCGTAAGCCAGGGAACCTTGTTGGCTTGTCTTACTTAGGCCCTTGGGCCGATAGCCTAGTATCTACCTATGAACCTATAATTGTATACCAATCACCAATCACAATACAGCAAGCTACAATTTGAAACTCACATGACTATGTAGATTTAAGCTATCAAACTTAAGTTCTAAAACAATCAAATAAGGAAACATGATCAATTTAAAAAATGCTATCTACCCCAATATTATCATGAAATATTTTTTATAAAAATGTAAATACTGTTAAATAAACATATACTAAATTCTTTACATATATAAATATTTAATTAATATAAAAGTAAAATTTTACCTAAACAGCAGAGGCCTCCAAAGCAGACACCCAAACAACTGCTACCTCAAGACACCCCACAAGCAACACATAAACCACAAAAGCAGTGTGCAAAGCAGTCACAGCCCTTAAGGCCAAATACAACACCAAACATACTTGTCATAGGTGACTCCATAGTCAGACACACTGACGTCCCACTCACCAGGCTGAACAAGGAGAGGGTCACAGTAAGCTGCCTATCGGGCGCTAGAATCCGCCACATAACACAAGCACTCGGGTCACTCCACGGCAAGTACAAATATGACACAGTCATTGTCCATGCTGGTGTGAACGACCTGAGACGTACCTCCCTGGACTACATGAAAAGAGACATAGAGGAGCTCTCTGATTATGTAGCCAAGGCAGGTATGACCCTAACCCTGAGCAGTATCCTTCCTTCACCAAGAATGATGCCACAATATAGAGGCAAGATGATCAGCTTTAACAATTGGCTTAATGTCTGGTGTCATTCAAAGGGGATCCAGTGTCTGTCTGCCTGGGATGACATGCTTGACAAGCCACGCTGCTTCGCAAGGGACGGCTTGCACCTGTCACCCTGGGATTCCGGATATTGGCTAAGGCTCTTGCCACCCCATAGTGCCTTTTTTAGGCAAGCCTCAAATCCTAAACCTACCACCCTAGAAAAAAAAATGGGAAGAAACTGAGGGTAATGCTGCTCAATGCCAGAAGTCTAAATCTCAAAATGCACGCACTCGAGGCCCTTCTCAGTATGGAGAACATCGATGTCTGTGCTGTAACTGAAACCTGGTTCAAGGCTCCTGAGAGCACCCTGGCACTATTAGGTTTTACCTCATATCATGCGTTCCAGCCCCAAAACCCGGACCACACCACAAAAGGAGGGGGTGTATCCATATTCATAAAGGATACCCACACCTCCAGGTTGGTGGCAATGCACGAAGCTTCGGAAACCATCCAGGTGCAACTAACCATAGAAAAAACTGCTCTACAAATTGTAGCATGCTACAGGCCACCCTCTCAAACTCAGGAACCCCACACAGCCTTCCTGAAGACACTGGAGGGTATAAATGTATCTCCAAACACCATCATATTGGGTGACTTCAACTACCCGAATATAGACTGGGAACATTACTCAAGCCCTAACTTTCTAGCCCAACGGTTCCTGGAGTTCATAAATTCAAATGCCATGGAACAGCTAGTCACTGTTCCCACGAGAGGAGAAAATATACTAGATCTCATTGTCACAAACATGGGGACAAAATGCTCCACACCGGAAGTATATCCCTCACTGGTGAGATCTGATCATAAACTAATCTCACTGGAAATCCACATCCCGCCCCCACCCCAAACAAAAAAGACCATAGTGAAGAACTTCTCTAAAGCAAACTTCACACTACTCAAGACTGGTGTGGTATCCTTCAAGGCCCCTGAGCCAGTGGAAACCACAACCCAAGCTGCGGAAGCCCTTACAAATGCCTTCTATGAACACCTCCAGAACTGCATGGATCAGGCAATCCCAAATAAAACCAAGACTCTTTCCACAAAGGGCAAACGTCCAGTCTGGTGGACCCCAGCCATTAACAAACTTTACAATAAGAGGAGAAAGCTATTACATGATAGAACAAAATCCATAAAAGGGAAGTCACCGTGATCATTATTAGTAAAAAAATACGAGCACTCATAAAATCAACTAAGGCCAATTTTGAGAGAAAAATTGCCATGGATTCAAAGGACAATCATAAGGCCTTTTTCAGCTATGTTAGGAACCTGGGTGGAAACTCCCAGATATGCTCAGAATTAGTCCAAAATGATACAAAAATCACTGAACCCACAGACATTGCCAACATACTGGCAGACAGGTTCAGTGAAAACTTCACCCCTCTCCCCTAAAGGAGAGATAACTATCCCAGCCGAGTGTAGCCTCCCGGACATCTCAAATGCGCAGGTGAAAGCTGCTCTCTCTAAAGCTAAAAACACAGCATCAATGGGACCGGATGGTATCCCGGCTGTGTGCTACACGAGCTAAATGAGGAATTAAACCCGCACATAAGGCAGCTGTTTAATCTCAGCCTTACCACAAGATACGTGCCCAAGGAGTGGCGACGGCAACTGTGGTCCCACTCCACAAAGGCGCGCCTCTATGGACCCTGGTAATTACCGCCCATAAGCTTAACAAGTCTAGTCTGCAAAGCTATGGAGAGGATCATAATGGAGCTCATAAACAAAGATATAGGGGACTTGCAGACATTGGACCCGACCCAGTTTGGCTTTGTCAAGGGAAGATCATGCCTTTTGAACTTGGTCGACTTCTTCGAAACAGTCACCAAGGCCATTGATGAGGAAAGGCAGTCCATACAGCCTACCTTGACCTTGCAAAGGCTTTCGACACAATACCCCACTCGGGTATTGTAGAAAAACTTACCAGCTTAAATGTAAACCCATATGTCACAAGATGGGTTGCTAACTGGCTTAAGGACAGAACCCACAGGGTTAGAGTTTCTGGCGCTATGTCAGACTCCAAGCCGGTCACAAGTGGTGTCCCACAGGGCTCGGTCCTTGGCCCCCTATTGTTTGGCATCTACTTCTCAGAAGTACAGGCCAACATGGGAGGACTTTGGCTGACAAAGTTTGCAGACGACTGCAAACTGGGCGCCATAGTGGAAAGTGCATCGGACACGGATATCCTTCAGAAGGGACTCACGGAAACAGATAGCTGGTGCCAGAGCCATGGCCTGAAGTTAAACGCCAAAAATGTATAGTCATACCCTTCGGGAAAAACAAGGTAACCCCAAGCTACCATATAGGTGGCAATCCACTAAGCACAGAAGAGGTTATCAGGGACCTGGGGACCCAGGTTGACAGTGGCCTTTCTTTTGACACTCATGTTGCTAAAGTGGTTAGAAAGACCTTCTACATTGCCCACCTGATCATGAAGGGATTCACATCCAGATCTAGTGAGGTCATTGTTCCCTGTACTCTTCACTTATCAGACCAATGATCGAGTACAATGCCCCATTCGGGATGTATCTCACCCGACATCTGCAGCAATTGGAGAGACCCCAAAAGTTCCTCACCAAAAGGATAAAGGGACTCCAAAATCTGTCATATGCTGCCAGATTGAAGAAACTCCAGCTCTATTCAGTCGCATACCGTCTGCTCAGAGGTGACATGTGCCTGACATACAAGGCCATGTCCAACCCGGAATTAATGGACATGCTCCACCTCAAAAATCCAAATCCACCAAAACCACTAGAGCAAGCGACTTAAACCTTAGCACGGATATAAATAGGATGTGCTGGAGGGATAGATTTATCACTCAGAGACTCCCTATGCTGTGGAATAAAATCCCGGTCCAGGTGAGGCAGAGCACCTCGCTGACTCTGTTCAAGAGAAATCTAGACCTGTGGATGGGAGATCGTAGGTTTACCCCGGGAATCATCTCTGTGTCACTGCTGGACAGAGGCACAACAAACTAATGGGCACAGTATTTTTTCATATAAGGGGTGGTGTAAGCCACAAAAATTTGGGCTAGGCTTATAAATGCCTTAGGGCAGATAGCCTAGTATAAACCTATGAACCTATGAACCTATGTTATAAAATGTATATCTTTGAAAAACCTAAAGGGACCTCAGCTAAGCTTGATGCAACTGAAAGGCTATTGTAACCATCTCCTAAAATGTTATATTAATATTAACTAAGAATTAAATGCATAAAAATTATATAAAGACATATATAATGAACTTATTATTGGCAAACCAACTCACTACAAATTTGCTGCTCACATTTGAAGAACATTAGAAATGCTAACAGAATCAACTCGCAGATGCTGTGCAGTGTTTAATCTCTTCTGCCATAACAACGCTCTGTATTGTGATAAGTTCATCCGATCACCTCCATTGCCACAATTGTATACCTTGTCTAGTATAAAAAAAACTTTTTTAGGCTAGCACACTCCGAAAGTGTCAGTGCAAAGCAGTGTGCATACATAAGATTGTGCAATCTTCTTTTGGTCTTGCCAACCTAATAGGCAGGACATTTAATTTAGGATGCTAAACTACACCTGATGTATTACAATTAAAATGACCATGACATTTTATAGTCTTGTTATATCCATGGCCTGATACATAATACCATCATTATAAACCTACATAATTTGCATTTTTCACATTCTGTCATGCTTCTTCTAACTAATATTTCTATTTTAGGACAACTATCAACATAATTTTTGATATTCTTTCCTCTGCTGCTCAGAAAAGATGATTTCCCACTCAGTTTTTCCTTAATTTCAAACCTGAAGGTGAAACTCCATATTTTTTCATTAATAGATCTAACAGCAGATGCTTCACTAATATAAGGTATCACCATAGCTTGAGATATACATTTTCTCCCATTTTGCTCTCACAGGTAATTGAACTAGGAGTTACACAAAACTGAACAAACTTTGTCATGAATACAATTTAAAATTTTGTCCCTTACTCTTTTAACGGGACATCTGGATATATGTCCAAACTGCTGGATAGGAAGTCTCCACTCAGTAAAGAATTACTTTCAAAGAATAGGCTAGAATCTATATCAAGATCTGGATAACCAATACCCTATTTTCATATTGCCTTGTGTTGTTTATAATTGTTGTTAACCCCTGGCAGCTGTTGTGCAAATGCATATGCCAACTTTGTATTAATTGAATGGAAAAAGACGTTTTTATTTAATTCATGACTATTTTTACAGTGGATGTTGTATTTATGTCCATTTCATTTTTGGTATGGAGTGGTGGCATCTCCACACTAGATTTGATAGGTAATTTTATGCGCAATATGAACATATTTCTTAAATTTGATATGAAGTATTCACGTGACTCTGTTGAATTCCTATATGTTAGAATTTATAAAACAGAGACTGGGGTAATACAAAAACAAATTTATAAGAAGCCATACAAAAGGAATTCATACTAACATAGACAATGAATGCATCTTTACCACATTTTTGAAATGTTACATGGAGTTAGTTTATTTGACCTGTTACATTAACAAAAGAGAAAAATTAAAACTTGCCAAGAAAGATTTATATAGTGATTTTGTTGATAAGGGATACTGTCATGATGAAATTAATACGAATAAAGAAATGGGATTGAATGAAAGAAGTAATAAAGTTAGACTATATTTTGATAAAAGTAAAAAGGTTCATGATACTAAAGAAGAATGTTCTATATGAAAAAAGGGAGACACTCTAAATGTTTCATTTACATATACTGGTGATACCACATGGGCCCCCTTCATAACGTTGACACACCTTTTGCCAACTTTCAAAATGTTGAGATGAAAACATCATTAAGTTTACTATCATGAACTCCTGGAACATTGAATTTCCTGTTGGGAAAGTAACCACTTGGCCACAATGGTGAACTTTGCTGTTTCTCTGATGTAGTGTGATCTCGGAGTTGGTATATTTAAGTAGGGGGTGTGGCGGTGAAGCACCTCACTTCAGTGGGTATAATTTGCTTCCATTTGTGATTTTATCATTCATGCCAAGTGGTTACATTCCCAGAGAGGAAATACAATGTTCTCGGAGTTCGTGATTGTAAGCTTATGACATTTTCATTTCAGTGTTTGAAAGATGACAAAAGGTGGGTCAGTGTTATAAAGGGGGCCTAAAAAATATCTTTGTTGATGACAGGTTAAAAATATAGTGGGTACAGTCCCTAAATTTATTTATAAGACCATCAAAAATTTAAAGAGAATTTTATGTTATAACCACCCTTCATTAAATATTAAATAAATTACTTGTATTGGTACATTTCCCTGTCTAAATTGTAAATTCTGCACATATATAAATAAAACATCTGAATATCATTGCCAGAAGACAGTCAAGAAGTATGTATTTAAATAGTATGCGGATTATAATAGCAAAAATGTGGAATATCTATCTAGTTTTCAACTGTGTCAAGCATTTTATGTGGGAAAACAAATTGTTCTTTAAAAGAGTGAATGAGTGAGCATCTGTCTGATATAAATAATAGGAAACCCACAAATGTATTATCAAAACATTTTTCAAGTTTTGTTGAAAATCATTGGTTCAAGTTTTAGGTATTGTCCTTTATGGAAAACAATCAACATAAAGGAGCTATTAAAACGTACACTGAAATTATGGAGTTAAGATGGATATAAGAATTAAGATCAGAAAAGTACCCTGGTTTAAATGGCATGATGTCTTTAAAACCAGTTTTAAAAAAATAAAGATTTAAAACAACGATCTTATTGGTTCTAGCATTTTGTATTTTAGTATTTAAATTTGATATAAGTAAAGAGTTCTTATTAATTGAATGTTATTTATCAGGGAAGTGATGTCATTAATTGAATGATTATTGCTACTGCAAACAGTTGTGAAAATGCATTTGCTGTTATTAATGTTTTTCATTGATACATGATGGCCAAGGATCATATTGCTTTCTACATTTCATTTTTGTTACCACTCTGGACTTTACTCATGTGATTGTCATTTTGTTTGTGCTGCTTTGGGAATTTTTTGGATAATCAGAAGAAGTACCTGAACACGGTTATACTCCATCTTTATTCATAGTGCTGAAAGGGGCTAATGAGTTAGATAATGCTCTGAAAGTGCATGGGAAACCATTAACAGAGAATTTGTATCCTCCTGCTGAAATGGAAGGTGAGTCATATCAGTGTGGTACTAATGTTAAAGAACTTTTTAGTGAGTTAGAAAGCAAACTTACTAAATATAAAAAACTGCAATGGTAGAGACTCACAACTGATGCATATATTTGTCTCAACATAGCTCCACATGGTCTGCTTATTTAAAAAAATACCACTTTCCATAAACAGTCTCTTGAATTACGTAAAAAATGACAAGCATTAAACTCAAAGCTCAGTATTAATTATATGTGACTTATGAATTAATTTTTTTATAAAACTAGGGACTTAGTTGTTTAAGGAAATTACAACACTAGATGGTCATATTCAGAGGCTATCTAATTTTAATCAATATAAAATCAAATATAAGGAATGGTTAGATAATGTTATTACTTATGAAAGGAGTCTGATAGCTACTAAAAAATGACAGTTACAACATGGTGGAATGACTTTGAATTGGGTCATATTTTTGTTTGATCTACGAAGGGGTTAATTAGATCACATGAATCATAAACTCTGGATGAAATGCAGAACGTGAATATGTCACAATCAAATGCAGAAAGTACAATACAAGTTTTTGAGTCACCTGATTTGAATAACATTCAGGTTTTTCCAGAACTTCCAGTGCTGATAAGGACTTTATAAACAGTGTTCATCAAACAAAGATCACATAGCAGGGGAAAACAAAAAAGACAAAGAAGATTCTATAACATGCCAAACAAAATATTGGCCATGTGCAGTATGTCAAAAAAGAAGATTTAAATTATAATTTATCAAATTATTGCCTTTCTGAGAATGAACTGAGCCTTTTTCAAAATGGTATTTCATTTATACCTACGAGTGATGGGAATTTAGTTGATGACTTGCTGGACATACTTTTATTTATTAAGAATGTTGACTTGAAATATATATTCTTTAACAGTAGCAACAATACAAATGCATTTAGAAAGACAAGTACCTTCACTCTGTCCCATACTCTTTTAATACAAGCTTTTTCTGATTTATATGAAACTAATATATGGGAACATTTTTTGAAGCAACATAAAGCTAGAAAATATTATAATTTATCTATAGATAAATAAATAGCTTATGCAAGTTGCAAGATAATGAATACATTATTATTATTAAACAAACTGATAGGCAGGGATAGTTATTTTTGATAAACAATATTATGCAGAATTGCTGATTGTTATGTTAAGTGATATGAATATTTATATGGAGATCCCTAAGTACCAAATTTTTAAATTAGTGCAGGATTTAAAAGCTAATATTTATGATTTGCATATGAGTGCCACTCTTTGTTCAGAATCATTTGATTTTTATAAGAATGAAATGGCTCTGCCAACTAATATATGGTTTACCAAAGATGCATAAAGATCAAGAAAGACCACCACTGAGACCAGTAGCCTCAGGATGTGGTTGGATAACGGAACTAATCTCCATATTCCTGGAGAAAGAACTAAAAACGTTTAAAAAAATTATAGAGTGCTGATAGATAAGCATTTTTACAGAGTTTATTTGAATGGTATAACAAGAATGTAAATGAGAAATTTATGTTTGTTACTTTTAATGTAGTTTCCCTTTTTTTACTAGTATTCCAAATAATGAAGGGGTTGAATTTATACTAGCATATCTTTCTAGCTGTAGCAATTTAGATATAAAAAAGGGCAATTTGATATATATTCTTGTGGAGCTAATTCTAGAAAATAATATCTTGCGGAGCTAATTCTAGAAAATAATATTGTTGTCCATGATGGGGTTTACTATAAACAAATGAATGGGTTAGCCATTGGCCCCCCTTGCTCGCATTCAACCTTTTATTAATTCAAAGTAAAGTATGCTCTTATTTAATTCATGCATTTTTTACAGCATATATTGTTTTATGTCCATTTCATTGATGATATATTTTTGGTAACGGAGTGGTGACATCTCCAACCACGATTTGTTACATAGTTTTTTGGGGAATACGACCTCATTCCTTAAATTTGATATGAAGTACACAAATGACCCTATTAAAGTTCTGGATGTTAGAATTTATAAGACAGATACTGGGATAATACAAACGCAAGTTTATAGGAAGCCATGCTAAAGGAATTCATACTTACATAGACAAAGCATGCATCCTCTTCACATTTTTTGAAATGTGACGGAGTCAGTTTATGAGAGCTTCTACATTAACAACAGAAGAGAAAAATATATAACGTGCCATGAAAGATTTATATAGTGATTTTTATTGATACGGACTACAGTCATGATGAAATTAATACAAATAAAGACATGGCATTAAATGAATGAAGTAATAAAGCTAAACCATATTTTAATGAGAGTGAAAAGGTTGATGATACTAGAAAAGAATGTGCCATATAAAAAAGGAGGCAATCTCAATGCTTTGCTTACATATACTAGGGATATTAAATAGCTTTGTGATATTATGTGCAAATACTGGAGAATTCTAACTGTAGATGACAGATTAAAAATATAGCGGGTACAGTCCCTAAATTTGTTTATAAGAACAAGAAAAATGTAAAGAGAATATTATAAACAACTTCCTTTAAATATTAACCAAAGTACTCATATTGGTACTTTTTCCCTGTCTAAATTGTAAATTCTGCATATATAAATAAATAATCTGAATATTATTGTTAGACAACAAGCAAGAAGTATGTATTTAAATATTATGCTGCAGAAATATAGTATATCTAGCTAGTTATCAACGGTGTTAAGCATTTTATGTGGGGAAAACAAGTTGACCTTTAAAAGAGTGAATGAGTGAGCATCTGTCTGACGTAAATAATAGGAAAAACATAAATGGATTAGCAAAACATGTTTCCAGTTTTGCTGAGAATCATTGGTTTCAGTTTCAAGTATTGCCCCATATGAAAAACAACCAACATGAAGTAAATATTAAAGCGTACACTGAAATTACAAAGTTGAGATGGATATTAGAATAAGGAACAGAGAAGTATCCTGGTTTAAATGGCACGGTGTCTTTAAAACCACAAAGGTTTAAAATATTGATCTTATTGCATATACTATTTTGCATTTTAGTATTTAAATTGGATATAAATATAGAATTTTTTATTAAATGAATATTATCTATCAGGGAAGTAATGTCATTAATCAAATGATTATTGCTATTATAACTGCTAGCTTGTATGATTGTTAGATACAGCATGGAGAAGCAGTTGTGAAAACACGTTTGCTATTATTTGCTATTATTATTCAATACCATCTCTCTCCCCCTGGCTATCTGCCCTATGCTATCACTTTACTATTATCTACTCTACCCTCCTTATTACCCTCAATAATACTCTCAGTATTCATGTACCTACAAACTGTTACTACAATCCTCTCAACTTCTAAACCTAGACTCAGCAATATGCTGTCTCGCATTCTACCTGCCCTGTTATAACATAACTACCTCCAACTTCATCCTATATTTGTTGTACATTATAAATTTCTCGACTGTGAGCTACTAAACCCAATATGTACTCCTATTCCATATACTTGTGAAATTTGTGAATTTAATCTCATTGTATATTTTTTCACCATGCCTGTGAGTAATTCCCTTTTAAAGCTCAATTGTATTATATACTTACCGTGACACACTTTGTATATATTTTTTCTGTGAACTTTATGATTTGTAAGTATTCTTTTTATCTGTGTGGAGTTTAACAATTGTAATTTTGCACTGTAAGTTTCCGGCTTTTGTTTCTTCTGTGGAGATTTTCTTCCCAGGCCACTGCTGAAAAAGGGCACTAGCCCAGATGGACTTTCCCGGTCAACAAATGTCAAGTAAATTAATAAATTAATTAATTAAAGTTTTTCACTGGTATATGGTGTCCAAGGATCATTTTGCTTTCTACAGTGCCATAAAAAGGAAATATTTGACTCATTTGGTCTAAATACAGTTTGGGAGGAGGCAAGTATCTAGTTTATATATACAGTATCTATATCTCTGTTTACCCATCTATCTATAATGCATTTTGCTAGAAGAATCAATCAAATTGATTCTTCTACATGATTGTCACTGTTGAAGTGACAACCCAACTCCATGTAGAAAAATGTGAAAAAGTGGTTGTGACATTAATTTGGTCTAAATACAATTTTGGAGGAGGCAAATATATAATCTTTCTTTCTATCTATCTATCTATCTATCTATCTATCTATCTATCTATCTATCTATCTATCTATCTATCTATCTGTCTATCTAACTACCATGTGTATTAATTGGGTAGTGACCAAGTCATAAATCATCAATATTCATCATTCTTGTCAAACCTTGTTTAATACCTCTCATATTGTTTGCAGTGTATAGTGCATTGTATCTGTCTATTGCTGTTACTTTGTGTGCTTTGTGTATATCCAAGCACTGGTTTAAATTGAAGTTTTGTTGTAATCCTCCTAGTGCACAACTAACTGCACTAATTAAGGAAATAAGGACTAGTGCCTAGAAATTGCTCTGTTGAGTGCACTTCTGTCCTATTCAGTGTTGCAGCATAGTGACTGCTTTGCTTTCAGAGTCTATAGAAATTGTAGTCTTTTCCCAGTGACAGACTTTTGGTGTGTGCAAAGACCTGGTATTCGGCAAATTAGCTCTATAAAGTTACCAGTTCTGTCCAAGGAATGGCGATCATTCTATGGTAAGTAACTTTAGATATTTTGTTCATCTTCCAGCTTCTCTGACTGTAAAATATACCTGTAAGGTATTATCAGTTCAGTGTTAATGCTTAGTATTCATTCTGTGGTATAAATTGAAGGTACGGTGTTAAGTGCTTAGCAACTGCTCTGTGATGTGTGAAGTGACATATATAGTACTAGGAAAAGTGATCTGTATATTACTAGGAAAAGTGATTTGTATAGGACAAGTGATCTGTATAGTACTAGGACAAGTGACCTTTACAGTACTAGGACAAGTAACCTTTATAGTACTAGGAACAAGTGATCTGTATAGTTCTAGGAACAAGTGACCTGTATAGTACTAGGAGTTATAACTCTACAGAGTAGTTATGTAAAATTATTATTGCTTTGTACAATATAGCCTAATTCTGTCTTTTTGAGGAAAGTAATGTTAGATTACCTACACTCTAACCTAATTTCAATGTATCACCCCAAATACTTTATACAAAAATCTTTAGGGTTTAATGTACTAGTCTCCCTCCAACCCATGAGGTCTGTGACCAGACCAACTTCTCTACTGTCTAGCAATGTGACTTAACAGTCTGATTTTGCATCATCTGTGGTCAGTCTGATTTTATTAGGTGTTAAGACAGCGTAGTAATGGCCTAATGGTTATGGACTATTCACTGCTTTTACCAATTGATAATGCAACCTGCAAGAGATGTAAGTAAATATTAGTGAAGAAACATGGAGCAAACCTCTTGCATCAGCCTTCTTTTGGTAAGCATCATACAGCTATGCCACCACATCCCATCCAGTGCACAACTAGGTACATAATATAGGCTGAGGCTGTAAAGAAAAAAAATGTCACTGATTCTAGAACACAGCCTGAAATATCTCCAACACACACAAGGCAACACCTACTTTGTCTTTATTCACATGTAATGCAAGTTGACATAGATTATCCAAGAGTCACCATGAAGGCTGTCCTACGCTCATTAGGCCCACAAAGTCTGCTTCCACACAGGGAGATGTTTTAGTTATGGGTGATGATAATTAGTCATACAGACTCCACACCCACCAGCCTGGATAAGATTATGGTGACTCCCAGCTACTTTTCTGGCACCAGGGTCCATGATGTCACAAGGAGTTTAAGATCAATTTAACCAGACAGATATGACTATGACCTAGTGGTGGCCCATGTGGAGTAAATGCCCTGAGGTGCTCCACCCAGAGGGATATTCAGAGAAACATGGTAGAATCTACTTTGCATATGTTAGAGGTAGAAAAGACTCTGGTACTCTCTGTAAATATAAAATTGTAAGGAGTGCAGAACCAAGGTGAACAATGCTGGGCTTTCTCTTGTTTGGCATTTATCTTGAAGACATCTAAGTAATATTCCAGAAATTAATTCCATACTCTTCTCTTATCAGTCTGATTACAAGATAAAGTGTCCCTTTTGGTATGTATAAATCCAGGCTTGTTGCTTAACTGAAAAGGCCCCAAAAATGACTAACATAGGTAAGTATTAGGCATTCAGTCTGAGACTATTACAAGCCTAGTTGCTATTTAGAAGCCACAATCAAACCCTGTACCTTATATCAGTGAGATAAAGACCTTACTCCTTCTGACAGCTCCTCCCCCAAGAAACATTGTTCCTGGGTGGGAGTGAATCACCAACCTTTCAGTTAAAAGCCAAACACACTGACTGACTGTACCACGGAGACATTTTAATATATCAGGCTTATCCAGGATTATATACAATTATGTTTAATAAGAAAACAAAAGTCTCTAATTCCTTCTACTATGCCGACAGATTAGCACAGCTCTTCTTATACTCGGTAGCAAACCAACTGCTCTGAGATGACCTGTACCTTACTTTTTGAGCCATAAAAGGCCCAGTTCTAGTTGACCTATTTTTTTACAAAATCAGTTGGTCTACAAACACCTGCAACGGGGACCTAACTCTACACCAACAAATAAACAAGGCTTACTGGAGGCTAGATTACTAATTCAACATAATCTGTGTATTTCTAGCCTATGGAATAAGTTACTACTATAAGCCAAAGTAGTACTTTCGCTACTTTTAAGGCTAGTCTTAATGACTGGATGGGTAGACGTGTTTACACTAGAGTTTTATTACATTGATTTTATTTTCTCTAAGCTAAAGCAGTTATGCGATCAGAGATTTTTGACATACTTTGTTTAGAGAAAACATTAGATGCAAACATAGCTTTCTTCTTTCAGCATTTTGAAATGTGCAATATTTCAATTATTTTGAAATTTTAAAATATGATTATCTTAGTCTTTAGTGTTATTTTTATACTGGATAGAAATTTTTCCATAAGTGTAACACTTAACAGTCTTTAAAAATTCCAAGTCTAGTTTGTCATAAAGTGCTAGAAAGTGATTTATTTCTCTTTGAAACAATTCTGTAAATTCAGTATATTTTATAAAATAAAATGATATTCACTAGCAAAGGCTATTTTTATTCTTTCAGCTTTTCCCGGTTAGGAGTCACCACAGTGAAATTCCAGTCTGCTAATGATTGGCAGTAGATTTTTTTATGGTGCTGAGGTGCCAGCCTGATGCCCAACCTTCAACAAAGGATGCCCATTCACACATGTTGAGGACATGCAGACTCCACACAGAAGATGCTCTAGCTAAGAATTGAACAGGAGAACTTATTGGTGTGAGGCAACAATACTACCACTGCACCACCGCTGTATACTAATCTAAAATAGAAGAGCACAGTGATTTGAAACTGTTCTTGCAATAGATTTAAAAGATACCAGTTTAGAAATTAACCTATCTGTTCTTGCCTGGGTCTCAAAAGCTAACAATAGTGCATAAACTGCAAATAGTCTTCAACTTCATAATTTGTTAAACCTTTTAAATCATGTATCCAATTTTTCAAAATTTTCTCTTAAGCTGAAAATCATAAGTTGCACCCTTTAAGTGATAGACAATGCTCATTCTCTGAAGATGCAGGTAAAATGGAGGGTTGGGAGAGTGGCCTAATGGTTAAGGTGCAGGGTTTGAGTCTCACAAGGGATAATTGGCTAGGTATATAAGAGCAATTAGCTTAGTATGAAATAATTTCATGCAATAAGGTTTAATTTTTGATATTCTACTTTTGCTTTATCTATGAAACTTGGAACAACAAAATCAGTAGGGAGGAGAAAAACAAGGGAAAAAGGGGAGAAGAGAAGAGAGAAAATGTATTTTAAGTGAAATGAGGCAATAATTAGACATATTACTGCTTATTTATTTATTTTGTTGATCTTACTGGGCAGAGTGTACTTCAGAAGAAACACAAGAGGAAAAGCTCTACCAGTGATATAGTACAATAAATGAGTATGATGCAGAAAGGCATAGAACTGTATAGTATAATATCTATAATATAATAAGTGAACTGCTCAGGAAATGTCTTCTGTGTAACTGTAAGCAAGTCATTTAACCAGGTAATGCTCCAGGGCTGAGCCTGTAAAAACGATCCACACGGTTCAATGGTCTGCCCCCAGTTAATAAAAATGCTTTGACTATGACGTGTCAAATATCAAACCCTGATGATCAGACCCACCAAAATCATTTATCCAAAAAAAAATGCCAAAAACACAAATCTAAGTGTTTTATTTTTGTTTGCTAGGGACAAGCTCAACCTTCAATCAGTTATGGGGGCAAGTCTCCATACCCTCTGAATTTTTATATACCAACTCCATGGTTGCAAACAGAAGTGAGACATCAGCAAAAACATGGCATCAGCAAAAACATGGCATCACTGCTGGCACATTTTGCCAACAAAGATTTTTTTTCCATAGAACTGATTGGAACATCAAGGAAGTCAGCCTCAGACAACTGACAACGCAGCAGTCAAACTTTGTCCAACAACAGGGTAACCAGCAAAAATAAGTAAACAAGTACATACATATATACATACATATATACATAAATAAATAAATGACAGCCCATTGCAGTTTAATGTCCAGTGGAAGATTTCAGCTATCCAAACAAAGCAAAGTAAAAAAATTATTTTGCAGACAAATTTAATTGCTAGAAACTTTTTATAGCATATAGGCAGTAAAAATATTTAACAAAGCATCATTATATGTAACAAAATCTTTTGCTTGGTAATTTCTGTAGCCACAATCAAGTATTTTTTTTTTTATATAAGAAACCTTCTGGGTATATCATTAATGTAAATGAACCAGGATGGTGAAATGACTTCAGCTGAAATAACCAGAATTATTCCAGTGATTTATACACCTTACTAGGAAAACCCCATCCTTTGGACATGGCTTCCATATGAGTCATTGAAGGATTTTTTTTCTCTGATTAAATTCCCTGGGTGTTACCATTGCTTGAGTCAAATATTACATCACAAGACTACTTTTGGACAGTGTTTTTGGATTTTTTTCTCACTCTCCACTGCTGTCTGACTGTGTTGTTAGTATATATAATGAAGTGATATGAGGGTGCAGAGGAACTTGTGCAGATATTTTATAGTTATTCCATTCAACAGTAATTCCACTGGAGAAGACTAATGCTTGTAACTGAGTTAGAGATAATGGATGAAATATAAAACGTATTTTATTGCTCTGATAATATTTATGTGTCTGTCTACAATACATGCATCATATCTATATAGTAATCTATCCATACATATATATATATATATATATATATATATATATATCTATCTATATATATATATATATATATATATATATATAGGTCTACTTCATATTACCTAAATTTCATTTGACTGAAATTCATTTGACTGAGACCAAAACAATGAAAGTTCAAAAGACTGAAAACTCATTTGACTGAAACTCATAATGCTGACACATTAAAGTAAAAGTTATCTGCCCTTTTCCCCACTGTAGTGTGATCCTGGAATTAGTAAATATAGTTAGGGGGGGTGTGGGGGCACATCTCCCCCCACATACTTTATACATTTTAAACCATACACATGGATATTTATAACTGCAAAGAATAACTCTTTGCAGAAAACAATATTTACCCAAACTATGTTGGGGGCTTCGCCCCACACACCCCCAATGTAGGGGGCTGTGTCCCCCACACCCCGCTAACTATATTTACTAATTCCAGGATTGCACTACAGCGGGGAAAAGGGCATATAACTTTTACTTTAATGTGTCAGTGTTATGAGTTTCAGTCAAATGGCTTTCAGTCTTGAACTTTTGGTCTCAGTCAAATGAATTTCAGTCAAATGAAATTTAGGTCATATGAAGCAGACCCATATATATATATATATATATATATATATATATATATATATATATACATATATAGCTACAATTTTATCTGTCTGTTCTCATCAAAAGTTGAGTCTTACTGACTGTAAACATGTAAACTTTGTTTATACATACTTATATCAATACTTTTAGTTGGCATGCTTAGATAACATTTTCTTGCTTTACGTTATTTATTCCTCGGAGGATGGTATATTTTTCCCACTTAAATTTGTGTTATTTTGCATAATGCTTGTATTAAATTCATAGTTACTTTTATCTCAGTATGTCAGGCATTCCATAAAATGTGTTATTGTATAAAGTCATTTAAGTTTATATAAGAGTATCAGTTTTTGATTTCTGCTGTAAACATTACTGAAAATATTGTTGTATACTTTCTTTTTGTGTATAACTTCTTAAAATATTTATTGTAAATAAATGTCTTTCTTTCTTTGCTGGTCTCCCAAGAGCCTCATTTGTAGCTGAAAAGGGATCAGTCTAGCCAATCCACATGCTCAGTTAACAAACTGAAAAATAAATAAATATAATTTCTGTCATTTTTACTGGTGACTTACTTAATTGATAGTGTTTACAGGTTCTTCTGAATTTTTGTTTTTTTTAAATGCAATACTTTTGCCCATTTTGATGTCAATCATTTTTTTAATTGCTCTTTCTCCCTTCTATTAAATTTATTTCACTGAAAAGCTTGTTGTTTTTGTATTAGGATGAATAAAATTGCCAGGAACCACCATGAACACATAAAACGATTTTATTATGGAACGAGCGCTTTCACGCACACACAGGTGCGCTTCATCAGGTTACAAATTACACAAAAAACTCTTTCACTTATATACAAAAAATCAGTATCAATTAATCAATTAAAATAATTGACCAACCAATGATCATTCAATTAAAACAAAAAATCATTCCACATTTTAAAAGGACAGACTCATGGGTCTATTTAGTATAAAACTTTTTCATATACAACTATTTAAAACCATATTAGAACACAAACATTCATTCATTAGAATGCGTTCCCATGAACATATCAGCAAAGTATTATCATAGAGCGTATCTTAAAGTAATCATACAATCAATAGATCAACATATTTATTAAGAAGTATTCTTAAAGAACATTCCATCTGTTGTTAACAGGTCCATATACAAGATCTTTCTTATTATGCTCCATAGTCAATCTAGCATAACAATTGCCATAGTCAATTCGACGTAGGCAGCTATGTAACATTACTTCACTGCATCCTTGCATATTCTCCTTTTTTGTGTCCTTTTTTGAAGCATATGCTCTCAAAAAATATTTTAAAAACCCCATTTACTGTTAACAGATCCATATACAATATATTTATTACTATATCCAGCGATCAATCTAGCATGACCATTGTCATATTCAAATTTTGCATAAGCAGATATATAGCATTACTAGCTATAACTTTGTATCTCTATCCTTTCTTATCCTTTAAAAGGTATTAAGATTGTCCAAAAATTAAATTGGCCAAACTTATACGAATTCAAGCTAGTTATAGACAGACGATTAGGTTATAAACACTTCACTATTAGCATCCTACCTATTTTGCTGTTCCCATAATTACGTTCAAGATTATCTAAGAGAATTTTTTGTCTAAAAAGCCATGTATCTCTGGCTTTCCTGGTACCAACTATCCACCACTAGTTATTATGCATTAAAACGCTTAGCGTCACAAAGGACGCTATGTGCGCATCATACCAAAATATAACAAACAGGGCATATTTATTGCATTTACTTGTCTGCATGCTTGACTATTCTCAAATTGCATAAATCAAGCATTATCAACTTAATAGTATAGAGATGCAGAATTTCAGCTGTTTTGCGGTTAGTCCACCATCACTGATGGTATCAAAAAACGTCATTTCATTATCAAAATGCCCCACATGGGTGTTATAGGCCAAGTTCATATTAAGCATAACATGCAAATAGCATATTAGCCAGCTAAATGAACTTCAACAATAGCTACCTGGAATTCAAAATAACATACTGTCCAGCCTCATAAATATGACAGCTAAAATCAAGGAATTCGAGATGCAGAAATATTGTTGGTAATAACCACACCTTAGTCAAGATTAATGCATCAAAAAATGCTTATGATACATTTCAAACATAAAAGTTTCTGGATGTAATGTGTTGGAGAGATAGGAAAAAGGCATTATACAGTGTCCAATATACAAGACGTAAAGGACTGGTGGAAGTTGGGACTGAAGCTGTATAAATATATGACCAAAGGGTCAAGATGGATTTAAAAAGGCAGGACGAATACTGACCACTGTGTTAAGTCCAGGTGGAATATGTGCTTTCATCCTAAGTATCCATCTCAGTTCGAACATCTCAATAGTGCCTATATGATCACCTTCTCTCTTGTTTGCGTTCACCACTTGCAAGACCATGAAACTAAAACTATGTTGGAATCTATCATGGCAGTGCGTGGCTAGTGCATTGGTCAGGTTAGTTTTCTTAATATCGTAAATATGATTATAGATACGATCCCTAAGTCGGCGCGATGACATCCCTACATAATATGCATCACACTGGTTGCAAACTGCAAGATAGATAACATTCTGTGTATTGCAAGTGGCATAAAAAGTGGGTTTGAAGTCCATATTAATGTGTGGTATATTGAATCCTTGGATTTTCCTAATATATTTACATGATGAACATCTGCCACAGGCATAAGTGCCTGTTTTAAAGTTAGCCCTTATGTCAGTAGGGACTACGTCTAACCTTTCTTTACAGAGTAGCCTTTTTATATTTAGACAATTCGAAAATCTGAATATGGGTTTCTTCCCTGCTAACTGTGAAAGAGCAGGATCTGAAAGCAATATCTTCCAGTTTCCCCTAATAATCATTAAGAGTTGCTCAACATCATTCGTATATTTAATTCCATATTCTATACCTTTAGCATTCTCTCTCCTATGATGGACATAACCTACCCCTGTTATATACATAGATGTTCCAAGGAGGGTATCCATTACATCATTGACTAATTCAGCAGGATAACCTCTATCCATAAAATACTGCTTTTGATACTCCATTAATTTCATGGCGTCTATCTCACTGCTACATATTCTAAGTATTCTAGTCAATTGACCTTTCACGATGTTACGGAACACATAGCGTGGGTGTTGACTGTCATAGTGTAGAATACTATTTCTCCAACATAATTTTCTGAACAAAGTCGTGGTTAAATTACCATCATTGTCCTTATTGATAGTGACATCTAGAAAATTAGCATTTATTGGGGAACATTCATAAGTGAAACTAAGGAATGACGTGGTGGAGTTCATGTATCCAATGAATTCCTTCAACAGATCTATATTTCCATTCCAAAGCATTAGAACGTCGTCTACAAAGCGTCTATAAAAGATGACGTGAACAAACCTAGGGTCATTAAAAATATGCTCTTTTTCCCATCTGTAAACCACAAGGTTAGCATATGCATTGGCACAGGGAGTGCCCATTGCCACTCCCCATGTCTGTGCATATACTTTGTTGTCAAATAAAAAGATGTTATTATTCAAAATCAGGTCCAGTAAGCAGCAGATGTTCATTATCTCATTATTTTCAATAGTACCAAGCTCCACCAAGTGAGATCTTATTGCATCAAGGCCATAGTTATTAGGGATGCTAGTAAACAAGCTCTTAATGTCTAACGTGACCAATAAAGTGTCCCTATAGATGCTATTTCTAACTGAATCTAATTTCAGATCATTTAGAAGTTCATAAGAGTCCTTTAGAATAGTAGGAACAGCCTTAACCATACTTCCTAATTTAGATTGTACATATAGAGAGGCATTCTCAGTGACCCAGTGTTCACCTGACACAATGGGTCTTAGGGGAGGCGGATCTTCGTTTTTATGAAGCTTAGGTAGCCCTTTTATCAGGGGGATAAGGGGTGACTCTATCATCAAGAAATCATATAATACTTTGTCAATAGATCTAGTCATAAGCAGATCGTAAATAGTGTCATGCACATAGTTAATGATAGATGCTACCTTACTTCTATCTATTAATTCGTATGCTTTGTCGTTGTTAAGCATATTATACATTAACTCTTTATAGAAAGAGGTATCCAGTGCAACAATCCCCCCTCCCTTATCCGCCGGTTTAAAAACCAGACTTGAATCATGACAGAGACTGTCCAGGGAACGCCTTTGTTCATAGTTTAGATTTACAAAAATACCTTTACGTTTTTCCTGTTCATAATACAAATAAAATTCATTTTCACATGCACGCATGAAGCATTCAACAGTTTGCGGCATAGGAGGCATAAAAGAACTTTTTCTCTTACATAATATGGTCTTATAATCATGCTCAGCATTTGCAGAAAAATTGTCCTTAAAAAATACCTTTAGCGACAGCTTTCTTGCAAAAAGGCGTAGGCCTATAAGTGTGTCAGACAATGTACTCCCCCTAGAGGGAATAAAAGATAGGCCTTTATTTAAAATAAACTGTTCATTCAATGAAAAAGTTCTCGATGTTAAGTTGAAGAACAGATCTCCTAGTTCCTTGCTCTCCTTCTCCGTTCCGGTGTTTCCGCTGACATCTTCCTTTTCATTCTCCCCCGACTTACTGAGCGCGTACGTGATGCGTTCTTGTAGGGAAGAGGGAAGTTTAAAGGTGCAGATACAGCAAACATATTACTGGAATTATTGGTCTTTGGTTTGGCACCCAAACTATCATTGTTGATCAGGCCCTGCTGATTACAGGGTAAGGAAACATTAGATTGACCGGATTCCCGGTTAATAATATCACTGGCCTGGCTGACGGCCAATGAGCGAACAGTCAAGGTTTCAGTCGCGCTATCAGGTCCATCACATATCACCTGTGAGGCTTCAGGCATATTTGGAGGCTGGATTCCTTCCCTTTGATTCGTTTTTGGCCAAATGAAGATGCGACCTAGCTGAAAGTCCTGATAGTCGCGTCTTAATTTCTTAAGTTTAATTTGTTCCAACTTATTACTATAAAGGGCTAATTGCTTGTTCATATTATGCACTTTGGACATGCAAAAATCTGCTGGATAGTTTGTGGTGAGAGACTGATATTGTTCCTCCACCTTTGTTACAAGTTCAGCCTCAATAGGTGCAAAGTAATCTAAAAGCAAATGTATATATTTATTACCAAACTCTATATTGAGCTGCTGCCACATCCGTAGTAGCTCCGGATGGCTATCCCCGTAGCTCGGCATGCATAGAACCCTCATGCCACGAGGGATAACCTTAAAATGAAGACATGCTTGTAAATGTCTCTTTTGCCAAATGAGCCTATACAAACGATATAAGTCATTTTCAAGGCTTCTTAATCGAACAAAAAAGTCATGTAGATTCTCATTATTGCTAGCAGTGTTAACAGCAACATCATCTTTGACATCCAAGAGCAGCAGCGGATTCTCTTTCTGGTAGAGTAGGCTATTCCAACTATCGGTTCCCAATGTACCTGTTGGGTTGTAATCTAGCTCAATGTTTGGCATTTCCATCATGTAACTATCGGCAAAGTACAAAAACAGTAAAACCAGCAGCAGGAAACAGATGCCGATCATTCAAAGATTCCTTGCACCACAAAAACGAAACTGAGGATGAATAAAATTGCCAGGAACCACCATGAACACATAAAACGATTTTATTATGGAACGAGCGCTTTCACGCACACACAGGTGCGCTTCATCAGGTTACAAATTACACAAAAAACTCTTTCACTTATATACAAAAAATCAGTATCAATTAATCAATTAAAATAATTGACCAACCAATGATCATTCAATTAAAACAAAAAATCATTCCACATTTTAAAAGGACAGACTCATGGGTCTATTTAGTATAAAACTTTTTCATATACAACTATTTAAAACCATATTAGAACACAAACATTCATTCATTAGAATGCGTTCCCATGAACATATCAGCAAAGGATTATCATAGAGCGTATCTTAAAGTAATCATACAATCAATAGATCAACATATTTATTAAGAAGTATTCTTAAAGAACATTCCATCTGTTGTTAACAGGTCCATATACAAGATCTTTCCTATTATGCTCCATAGTCAATCTAGCATAACAATTGCCATAGTCAATTCGACGTAGGCAGCTATGTAACATTACTTCACTGCATCCTTGCATATTCTCCTTTTTTGTGTCCTTTTTTGAAGCATATGCTCTCAAAAAATATTTTAAAAACCCCATTTATTGTTAACAGATCCATATACAATATATTTATTACTATATCCAGCGATCAATCTAGCATGACCATTGTCATATTAAAATTTTGCATAAGCAGATATATAGCATTACTAGCTATAACTTTGTATCTCTATCCTTTCTTATCCTTTAAAAGGTATTAAGATTGTCCAAAAATTATATTGGCCAAACTTATACGAATTCAAGCTAGTTATAGACAGACGATTAGGTTATAAACACTTCACTATTAGCATCCTACCTATTTTGCTGTTCCCATAATTACGTTCAAGATTATCTAAGAGAATTTTTTGTCTAAAAAGCCATGTATCTCTGGCTTTCCTGGTACCAACTATCCACCACTAGTTATTATGCATTAAAACGCTTAGCGTCACAAAGGACGCTATGTGCGTATCATACCAAAATATAACAAACAGGGCATATTTATTGCATTTACTTGTCTGCGTGCTTGACTATTCTCAAATTGCATAAATCAAGCATTATCAACTTAATAGTATAGAGATGCAGAATTTCAGCTGTTTTGCGGTTAGTCCACCATCACTGATGGTATCAAAAAACGTCATTTCATTATCAAAATGCCCCACATGGGTGTTATAGGCCAAGTTCATATTAAGCATAACATGCAAATAGCATATTAGCCAGCTAAATGAACTTCAACAATAGCTACCTGGAATTCAAAATAACATACTGTCCAGCCTCATAAATATGACAGCTAAAATCAAGGAATTCGAGATGCAGAAATATTGTTGGTAATAACCACACCTTAGTCAAGATTAATGCATCAAAAAATGCTTATGATACATTTCAAACATAAAAGTTTCTGGATGTAATGTGTTGGAGAGATAGGAAAAAGGCATTATACAGTGTCCAATATACAAGACGTAAAGGACTGGTGGAAGTTGGGACTGAAGCTGTATAAATATATGACCAAAGGGTCAAGGTGGATTTAAAAGGGCAGGACGAATACTGACCACTGTGTTAAGTCCAGGTGGAATATGTGCTTTCATCCTAAGTATCCATCTCAGTTCGAACATCTCAATAGTGCCTATATGATCACCTTCTCTCTTGTTTGCGTTCACCACTTGCAAGACCATGAAACTAAAACTATGTTGGAATCTATCATGGCAGTGCGTGGCTAGTGCATTGGTCAGGTTAGTTTTCTTAATATCGTAAATATGATTATAGATATGATCCCTAAGTCGGCGCGATGTCATCCCTACATAATATGCATCACACTGGTTGCAAACTGCAAGATAGATAACATTCTGTGTATTGCAAGTGGCATAAAAAGTGGGTTTGAAGTCCATATTAATGTGTGGTATATTGAATCCTTGGATTTTCCTAATATATTTACATGATGAACATCTGCCACAGGCATAAGTGTTTTTGTATTAGCATTGCTGATGTACCCCAACTGTTGTTTCACATTATTATTATAGCGGCGGTGGTGCTGCGGTAGCATTGTCGCCTCATAGCAAGACGTTGTCCTGTTCGATTCTCAGCTAGAGTGTCTTCTGTGTGGAGGCATATGTGAATAGGGTGTGCCTTCGTTGAAGGTTGTGCGTCAGGGCTTGTAACCCAGTACGTAAAAATCCACTACCAATCATTAGCGGACTGGAGTTCCGCTGTGGCGAGCCCTAACTGGGAAAAGCCGAAAAACACAAACATTATACCTAGTTGTTAGTGGTGGCTGGGGGACAGGTCATGGGTGTGCTGGCTACTTGTCAAAGTCTGCCTACTTTGAAGTCTAGGACCCTCATTTCCAATTTCCAAGAGTATATAATATATATATATATATATATATATATATATATATATATATATATATAGGTTTACAATTAAAACCTGGAAATGCACCTGGTGGACTCATTATGTCATCAAACTGAAATAGTGAAAATGAAAACATTTTTCAGCTCCCATCTCGAGCCATGGTAATGTCGAGAGTTCGATATTCGCTGTTTTGACACTGTGCCTGTTGACTTGTCTGTGCCATCTCAATGTCGATATTCAGGCTTTGGCATAGTAAGGTTTGAGGTCGTTTTGATGGTCTGTCACTCAACTGGGTGCATTTCCAGGTTTTGATAGTAAACCTATAATATACATACATATATATATATATATATATATATATATATATATATATATATATATATAGTTGAGTGGATGGTGATCCATATTGATCACTAGTCATTTGTTTCTTTCCACATAGATGACACCTGTCATAGCTAAGAACCTGTCTGTCTCACAATTTGAGCATATCAGATCCAAGACTTGAGCATATCAGATCCAAGACTGTTGTTTCTCGAGTAGGTTATAATTGCACCTACTTGTGACTTTTTCCTTATAAGGACCAGAATTATTTTGCTATTTGTTGTGGCTGCATCCAAGGTGCTTCGGGTAATATATATGGCTTATTAATATACATAATCATTTATTTCATAGTCATATTATTAATATATAGCATAATTTCTATCTCTACTGCTCTGCTAACCTGAAGATGCATTCTATCACTTTTGTTTTACCTTCATCTTGTGGGGGTGGCGTTGGAGGGTTGCATGTGTGGATTGTATTTTCCAGTCAGTAATGTGAGCCACTGCGCATCCTTTTGTCATTGTTCACTTGCTTTCTCACGTCATCTTACTTAGAAATTCCAATTTTATCTCTGCATGGGCAGTGTGTTGTGATAGTTTTCTTATTTTTTAGTGTATGATCCCCATTTCTGTTACTGATATGATAACAAGGCATTGTTCTTTCATGTAACCCATTTCTTCTGCGGCCTAGCAGCTAGAGTACAACTATTTGTACTAATTATTTTCATTTTCTTTTTATCTTGCGCCATTTTGCCTCATCCATGCATATGTTAATCATTTACCATGCGTCTTATCATTTTCCCATGCTTGAAGTTTATTACTAATCATGCAATAATATTTCTGAGGGTAGAGACCAGGATTATTGTACTTTTCTAGTTTAAATGCCAGTTAATGAAACATTTAAACAGTCACCTAAGATGTTGGTTCCCTTCCAGATGCAAACAGTTATGTCAATGCTTACCTGTAGTAATGCCATTTGAGAACTAGTCAGTAGCTGGTGAAGTAGATTTTGAACCACATGTTATAAAACATCCAGTTCTTACCGACTGCAGGGGCATGCAGTGTATTAGAGAAGGTATGTGTGATTATTAATAGGTTTTCTTCCTAGTGCCACAGACTTCTCTTATACCACTCTGATTGCTTTACCAGCTAGGTCACATATCTTTGTATGAACAATTACACTGTGTTTCTTACCCCATTCTCCTACCTTTGTGATTCTAAGGAGTTATGATTTGCGTTTCCCCACCATATTAGTAGAAATAAATTCACAGCTTCTTCTTGTCTATCCCTATCTCATCTCTATTTTTACCACCCTGATAAATGAGTCCCACAAAGATTGCTCTACTGCTGCAATTTGTTTTCACCGTTCTGTGATTTTCTCTCAAGAAAGCAGTCAGTAATCTCTCTAGTCTCAGTGTTATGAGAAACAGAAATATAAATTCATAAATTCCAATGCCCTGGATCAACTAATCCATTGTCCCACCAGGGGCTCCAATATCCTAGACCTGGTCATTACCAACATGGGAGATAGATGCTCCACACCAGTGGTCACCCCCTCATTGGTCAGGTCTGACCATAAACAAATCACTCTTGACATCCGCATCCCACCCCCACCCCCCCCAGTAAGGAAACCTCCTTAAAAAACTTCTCCAAAACCAACTTCATGCTACTGAAGTCAGAAGTGACAAACTTCACAACACCCACGCAGACAGGATCTGGAAGTTCGACTGCAGAATCCTACACTAAGACACTGTACGAGCACATCCACTCGTGCATGAATCGTGCCATCCCAAATAGAACCAAGATGCTCTTCTCCAAAAAAAGGAAGCCAATCTGGTGGTCCCCTGCTATAAACAAACTATATAACAGAAGGAAGAAACTGCTGCAGAAAAGATGAAAATCCCAAGATGCAAAAAACTCCCTCACCAGCCTCAGTAAGAAGTTGAGATCCCTTATAAAATCCTCAAAAGCTAGTTACGAAAATAAAATTGCCAAAGATTCCAAAGACAACCACAAGGCATTCTATAGTTATGTCAAGAATCTAAATGGTAATGCTCAGATCTGCTCTGAACTACAACAAAATAGCATTAAATATACTGATCCCAAGGATATTGCCAATATCCTGGCAGATCGATTTAGTGCCAACTTCACTCCCCTCTCACCCCCTAAAGGGCCCATCTCAATACCAAAAGATTGCCAAATTCCGATAATCACAGCCACACAGGTAGAAACAGCACTATCCAAAGCTAAGAATACAGCATTCATGGGACCAGATGACATCCCAGGCTGTGTACTACATGAACTACAAAATGAACTGGCACCCCACCTAAGTGTTATGTTTAATCATAGCCTCACCTCAGGCTTCGTGCCCACTGAGTGGCGCACATCTACAGTTATCCCACTCCACAAGGGAGGATCCACCTTGGATCCTGGGAACTACAGTCCCATCAGTCTGACAAGCCTGATCTGCAAGGGCACGGAACGCATTATCATGGAACTTATAAACAAAGACATTGGTAACCTCCAGACACTGGACCCCTCCCAGTTTGGGTTTGTGAAGGGCCAATCTTGTCTCCTGAATCTGACTGACTTCTTTGAATCAGTCTCCAGAGCTGTGGATGAGGGTAAGGAGGTCCACATAGCCTATCTGGACCTCGCCAAGGCCTTTGACATCATCCCCCACTCTGGAATCATAGATAAACATACTAAGCTGGGCATAAATCCCTACGACACTTGATGGGTTGCTAACTGGCTTACTGATAGAACCCAGACTGTAAAAGTAGCCGACTCCAAATCCAGCTCCAGACAAGTGACAAGTGGAGTACCTCAGGGTTCAGTCCTCGGACCACTCTTGTTTGGCATCTACTTCTCTGAAGTACAGGCCAACATTAAGGGATTCTGGCTAACAAAGTTTGCAGATGACTGCAAACTGGGAGCCATTATTGAATCCCCAAATTATGTGGATATTCTACAAAAGGGCCTTGCAGAAACAAATGCCTGGTGCCAGAGCCATGGGCTCAAGCTTAATGCCAAGAAATGTATAGTCATCCCCTTTGGAAAAAAGCATGTACCCATGAACTACCACATAGGTGGCAGGACACTAAACATCGAAAGTGTGATGAGAGACTTAGGGACACAAGTGGACAGTGGTCTCACTTTCGATAACCACATCGCCACAACAGTCAGGAAATCTTTCTACATGGCACACCTCATGACTAAGGGCTTTTCATCTAGAAAAAAGGAGGTCATTGTCCCACTGTACTTATCCCTCATTAGACCCATTATAGAGTATAATGCCCCATTTGGTATGTACCTCTCAAGACATCTGCAACAGCTGGAAAGGCCACAGAAATACCTCATTAAAAGAATCACAGGCCTAAAGCAGATGCCATATGCTGACCATCTAAAAAAAACTCCAGCTATACTCTGTGGCATATCGTCTACTCCAAGGTGATCTCTGCTTAACATACAAGGCCATGTCAAACCCTGAGCTGTTGGACATGCTCCACTTAAAGAAATCCCAATCCCTCAGAGCCACACGCTCCAGGGATCTAAACCATATCATCACATTGAACAAGACATGCTGGAGGGATAGGTTCCTGACTCAGAGACTCCCCATACTCTGGAATAGACTGCCCATACATGTCAAGCAGAGCACCTCATTGGCCCTCTTCAAAAGGAACCTTGATGATTGGATGGGAGATAGGAAATTCACCCCGGGGATCATGTCAATCACCCTGCTAGACAGGGGCCTAAAAAAATAAATATTGTGGGAAAAAATTTCCAGGGAATTGTCATGGCTAGGCTTGCATAGGCCTTAGGGCAGATAGCCTAGTACCAACCTATGAACCTATGAACCTATAGTAGAACTCAGAGCAACCAATTCAAAAAAACTAAAGTAAAACAAGCCAAATAAAGAACTGGTAGGCAGGAGTAGCATAAAAAACATTTAATAAAAGCACAAACGTAACTCAGAAAATAAAAAACACAAGATAAGCGCTTTCATACCAATACTAGGTACTTCATCACATCTAACTTCAAAAAGCATCTCAAGCATCATTATATACATCAGTGTTTGAGGTCACGTGACTTCAATAAAGGCTTAATTGGAATAAAATCATTTAACCCTTTGCCACTTGTATCCTCTTTATCTCAAGACATTCAGTGTGAGTCCTAATATCACCACCTCTTAAACCAGACCTATATAAATGTTCCCGAGTGTGATTTCTAAAACATCTATTTGTCTTACCAACAGAGAAGGCTTCATGGACCACACAGGAAGCAAAATATACCAGATCACAAGTGTCACAGTTGGGATAGAGGTTAATATTAAAAATGCGTTCAGTATCTGGATGTACAAACTGATCGTACGTTCTAATATATTTACAAGCATTACAATGGTGGCAAGGATAGGTGCCTATTTTACGCACATTGTTGTCATTTGATGTTAATGATAAAGATTTGCAACACAACATTTTCTTTAAAGATGGTCGATTCTTGAAACAGAAAGAGGGTGTATTACCTAACAGCTCTTATCGATATAAGCTGGATGAATTGCTTGCAGATATAGACCTATATGACAAGCGTCTATTAGATGCGAAAAAGAAAAAAAAAACTTTTAAGGGACTTAAAAGATTTTAATACAGGACACATCTTTACATGGTCAAATAAGAAACGCCTTTCTCAAGGCTCTGACCAATCAAGAAATCGGAACAAAGTTAGCTCATCCAATGACGACTGAGATGTGGCTCTTGTCTTTTGAACCAGTACGTACTGAGCATATCCGAACCCTCACTGTTGATGCTTTGGTTCATATTTTAGGAGAGCTGGTTAGCACTCCTAGTAGCTTAACACAGTGTTTAACGAGTGTGCTACTTGTGAGTCACAACCTGTTGGTAGTGATTCAGTTCTGGTGAAACAGCCTTTTCCTTTTTTACAACTACAAGTACCAGAGTTACTGAAAGTGAAGCAGAGAGAAAGGTCTGCGAGTCGCAACAGGTGCATGAAGAAAAGGCAGCTTGTACAGGAACAACAAGAAGTGGGCCCTGTGGTTCGCAGCAAGATATGAAGGACTTGATTTTTACTTTCTCTACGACTGTCTTAAGTCCTGAGCAAATTAAGGTATTGAGCTATGGACTTAATTTTGTACTGGCTGGACACTCGTCTTTGACAGATGTCCTTAATGATCTAAGCCTCTTTGTGCAGAATATCATATTAAAGTTAGAGTATGGTAACAGTCAGTATGCTGGTACTACGATTAGGAAACCTAGTTTATACACTCCTGTGAATATTCCTTTGGTTGAAGCTTTTTAGAATTTATGTGAAGAGGATGTATATAATTATTTTAATAACAGACATGGTAGTAGCTTCAAGAATATGAGTAGTGGTGAGTTTTCTGCCTTAGCGGAATTAGCTAGACGTGATGACATATGCCTTTGCCTTGTTGATAAAGGGGGTGGGATAGTCATCATGGACTCTGTACATTATTTGAATGCTATGAACATGATGTTGGATGAAGAAAATACTTATCTTGCAGTAACCAGGCTTGAAGTACTTAAGTTGGTTGATAAAATACATGCGTATGTTGAAGAGCTACTAATAGGTTCGTAGATTAGTACTAAGCTAACTTTGCCCTTGCAAGCCGTTTAAGCCTAGCCAATTATCCCTTGTGAGACTCAAACCCTGCACCTTGTATTTGTAAGGCAAACACCTTAACCATTAGGACACCCTCCCAACCCTCCCAATACAATGGAAAGTGTGTTAGATATATCATTGTATAACTATTTCCTAGCTGAACATTTATATAGTATTAACAGAGGTGATAATAGGAATGGTCTCTCCAAACATGTTAACAGCATGGCTAATAAGCATTGGTTTAAGTTTATGGTTTTAGAAATTTGTAGGTCTGGTTTAAGAGGTGGTGATATTAGGACTCACACTGAATGTCTTGAGATAAAGTAGATGACTATTCCACAAGCAACAAGTGGCAAAGTGTTAAATGATTTTATTCCAATTAAGCCTTTATTGAAGTCACGTGACCCCAAACCCTGATGTATATAATGATGCTTGAGATGCTTTTTGAAATTAGATCTGATGAAGTACTGACTATTGGTATGAAAGCACTTATCTTGTCTTGTGTTTTTTATTTTCTGAATTACGTTTGTGTTTTCATTAAATGGCTTTTTTAAGCTACTCCTGCTTACCAGCATACCTCTCAACTGTCCAGATTTTCGCAGAATGTCCAGATTTCTGCTTCATATTTTTGGTCTGTTCCTCATAAAATCTGTGGTTTTCTGGCAAATCACTGGGGTGATCTGAGGACTGGAGTTACTAAATAATGACATATCTTTGGGTTTCAGACTTCACAGCCTTCCTAAAAGTGCATACTAAGACAAATCCTGTTATTCTAGCAACTTTCTGGAGCAACATTTAAAATCAGTTCCTATTTTTGGGCCTTTGTCCCCCCATTATGTCAGGCTTTGTCCAGATTTCTTGCACTAAGAGGTTGAGATGTATGCGTAGCAGTTCTTTGTTTGGCTAGAAATATAAAAAAACACTGTGGTCCAACAACTGTTCCTCCTTTTTGGTACCCTTGTACCTAGTAATAAGAAGCAGTCCCTCAGATGTGGTCCATCTCTGGCTTGAGATGAAAAAGTATTGTCTCAGTCCAGCAGGGGAATGCAGAATGGTCAAACATCCATCATCTAAAATATTTTCCTGAAGATCTGTGCTTTATTATCATTACATTGTACAGTTACCATTATCACTTAATTTAAGCAGCATTAAGATTATTTTATTGCAGCCTTGCTTATTCATCTCCTACAAAAATAGGCATTTTAAAAGATATTTATTTTGATTTATGTTTTCATTTGTCTAGTGGCAACACCATAGTGTATACTATTTTGCCACTTAAAATTGCATATGCCTCCAAA
Source organism: Protopterus annectens (assembly GCF_019279795.1). NCBI lineage: Eukaryota > Metazoa > Chordata > Ceratodontiformes > Protopteridae > Protopterus > Protopterus annectens. Next base: position 1,469,950,339 of record NC_056733.1, read on the forward strand.
CTAGAAGCTTCCGTAACACCCTAAAAAAGAGTACCTTAGCTTTTAGTTGGACTGAAAAGCTAAAAGGATAGTATGTGAAACAACCCAGCTGAGGTAAAACAGAGAAGGAGTAATAGATGCCGTTAATAGCTACCCTGTGACATTAGCAATCACCCTGTTGAGAAGTATCTTCTTAGCTTTCAGAGTTAAGGCTTGTCAAGTTTCTTTTAAAGTAATCAAATAAAAACTTTAAATTGTAGAAAAAAAACATGTTTATTTTAAAGACAACCTCCAATAAGTTAAGTACAATTTTGCAGTATGGAGGAGAGAAAGAAGGGGCGAAATATATCTCTTAATTAAGGTTGGGCAGGATTCACGAAGGCTTGCACGGAGTCTAAGAGTAGTGTAAGACTCCATGCAGCCTTCGCGATCCAGGAACAGCCCTAAAGTCCATGTAAGAGACCAGCTAAAACGTCTCTTACACGGAGTGGGAGTGGATATGCTAGTCACCTCACTTGCAGCCCAAAGGCATGCAAATGAGGTAGATTAGCGATCCACGAAGCCCAAAGCAGTCCGTGTAAGAGCCGTTTTAGCTGCAGAAATGTACTCAGTTGACAACTGAGTATGTTTCTGCAAAAACCACAACGGAGGCATGTCAGCTCCAAATAAAGGGTGCATATGTGTCAGGCAGCATGCCAATGGCCAAATATGTAGCCATTGGCAAGGTACCCTGATGCAAATATGAAAAATAAATATTTTTTTCGGCGATCACCGATGTTTAAACGCAGCGCAGCCCCGTGCAAATGGGCTGCGCTGTATAAAACATAAAAATTAAGGTTATAAACCCACAAATGTGGGTTTTATGCAATACATGGATTTACAATGCAGGGACCAGCAGACCAAAAACAACATGGCCACCGTTTAGTGGTTGCTAAGGGGGGAAGCTGAGTCTAAGACATGTAACTAAGCATTAGTAGGCAATCTGATGTAAATGAGTGTTAGGATACTGAATTCCACTGTCACATAGCAAATGAGCACATTCTGAGTAGTGTAAGAGATACATAAGGGGGAGGAATAGAGTAGGAGATAGGTGACATCACAGGGGGGAATGGTAGAAAGAAATGCAGTTCATTGGAGGTTAGTGTTACATGACAGATGTCAGACACATATCATGGAAAGAGGAGTGCCACAACATAAGCATGTAAAAGTCAAGAAATGGAAGGTGTACACTGTTGCTTACACCAAAGTTTCTTGCTGGGCGTGCATGCGCACGTGTGCGCACCATGAAGCGCGAGTAGGGCAGTGTGCGCGAGTGTAAGGCAGACTGAGCATGTGGGAGCCTGTTGGCAGACTTGTAACACTGTTTGCACTGGTGTGCGTGCGTTTTAACCCGAATAAGACGATTGTAAACCATGTAAGCATGTGTGTGCACGTGTAAGCCACTGTGAGCATGTTTCTGCTGGTATGCATGTTGCTCCCCCCCAAGGAAACAGAAAGGAAAAAGGAAGCAACAGAATTAGTAGGAAGCTAGCAGGGAATACTGCTGGAGCTAGGAAGTGAAAACAATTAGAAGCAGGCAATTACACAGGCAGAATAGTAGCTCAGCCAAGCACTTAAAACTCTGCAAACAGCAGTGCAGGATGTTTCTCTCAAGAGACACTGCAAGACAGGAGTAAGCTATTAGAAGTGAAAACTAAAAAAAGCTGAACTCAGAGCAGAAATGCTAGGGGCTGCTATAGCTGTCATAAGGAGACATAGGCTACTTGCTGAGGGTGGTGACAATGCAGATGGTGCCAGACAACCCACAGTGAGGAGACGGAGAAGAGTGTACAGGCCCAGGGTCACCTACCACGGGTTACATGAGCTGGAGATAGTAGAGCGCTATAGAGTGGACAGAGACCTCCTGCAGCAAATTGTCAAGCTGTGCAGGCCACGCCTCACACACAGAACCAACAGAGGGGAACCCATCCCAGTGGAAACCAAGGTATGTGTTGGCATAAGAATACTAGCAGCAGGTACCTTCCCGATACCAACTGGTGATATGATGGGGATATCACAGGCATCAGCCTCCAGGGTACTGCACCAGTTCCTGGATGCCATGTCAGCACATGTCGGTGATCATGTATATTTCCCCAATGCCCGTGAGGTATTGGCCAGCAATATGCATCTCTTCCAGCAAATAGCGGAATACCCTGAGGTAGTGGGTGCAATAGACTGCACGTACATATGCATCAAAGCACCAGCTGGTGAGTGGGGTAGGGCCTACATTAACCGCAAGGGCTTCCCCTCCATCAACTGCCAGGTCATGTGTGATGCCCAGGGCATAATAATGAATGTGTGTGCTGGCTGCCCTGGGAGCTACCATGATTCCCATATCTGGCATTTGACGCAGCTGTACCAGACATTTGCCAATGGGGACATCCCACATGGACACCTAGTGGGGGATGCAGGTTATGCACTGGTGCCGTGGCTGATGATACCCATCAGAAACGCACACACACCTGAACAGGAACACCATAATGAGGCACACGCACAAACATGTAATGTAACAGAGCATGTGTTTGGGCTGCTCAAGTCATGGTTCCGGTGTCTGGACACATCTGGTGGAGCCTTGCAGTACACACCAACTACATGTACCTAAATTGTCATGGTATGTGCTATGCTACATAATATGATCTTGCAAAAACAGCTGCAGCAGGACCAGCATAGGGCCGGGCCAAACAGCCCCCCACCATTGCCAAGGCCATCACAGGCAGAGTGTGACTCAGAGGAGGAACAACCTGAGCCTGCCCCAGAAGGCAGAAGGAGGCCTGCCCAGTATGCCCTGGCCTTGGCAAAGAGGCAACGCATAGCACATACACTGGCTCACTAGGAACCCTGGGAATGATACCCCTCTCTGACTCACTCATATAATAACATGGATGCCTAAAATGACATAACCTGCTCTCAAACATGTACAGGGAGTATAATATGTGCATCCAACAGAGGCAGCCCTGCAGCACCACCTGAGGCACGAATGCCATGTGTTAAGCAATGTAACACCATGTAGTATATGCACACTTGAGGACCCTGACTAACATCCTACCCTCACCAAGCATGATGCCACAATATGACGATGAGATGATCAATTGCAATAATTGGCTGAAGTATTGCAGTTAGTCAAAGGGGATCCAATGTGTGCCAGCCTGGGATGACATGCTGAGCATGACATGATGCTCCACCTGCTAGGGGTGGCGGGCACCTATCAGTCCAGGCCTTATGGATACTGGCAAAGGCTGTTGTTACCCACAGCATGCCCTGAATAGGTAAGACTCAAAACACAAACCCACCTCCATAGGTATCACAAGGGATAAGAACCTTGATGTAATGCTACCCAATGCCAGAAGTCTAAACAGCAAGATGCATGCAGTCTAAACTCACCCAGTATGGAGAATGTTGATATCTGTCCTGTAACAAAAACTGGGTCAAGGCTCACAACAGCACCCTAACACTACCAGGTTACACCTCATACTGTGCTGTACAGCCTCAAAACATGGAACAAGCTACAAAAGGAGGGTGACTAGCAATAATTGTCAAGGATAACCACACCCCCATGTTAGTACCACAACAAGAAGCAGCATGGACTAGCCATGGTCAAGTAACAGTGGCTAAAACTGCCTCCCAGTTTATAGCCTGCTACAGACTACCGTCCTAACACCAGGAACTGCACCTGACCTATGTTGGAATACATGAATATATCAAGCCCTCCAAACCACATTATATTGGGTGACTGAAAATACCCAGACATAGACTGGGAGCATTATACTAGGTCCAACACTGTAGGAGAAAAGTTCCTAGAATCCATAAACCAAAATACCCAGGAACAACGTACCACTCCCACAAGAGGGGTAAGCATACTGGATGTGATAATCAGCAACATGGGTACTGGATGGCAAGATGAGAAGTGTATCCCTCACTGGTAAGACCAGACCATAGAGTAATCACACTGGATATACACATCCAGACCACAGTCCCTGGCGAGAAAACCACAGTGAAAAACATGTGTAAAGCAAAAGTTGCACTCCTCCAAACTGATGTGGAATCCATTAAAGGCCCTGTGCAGGTGCAAAATATGGGCCACACTTGAGAACCTGTTATACAGGCATTCCATGAACACTGCCAGGAATGCTTGGATTATGCAATCCCAAATAAAAACAAGACAAAATGCCATACACGCAGGCATTTGGCATGCTGGACTCCAGCCATTACCAAACCATGCAAGACAATGAGGAAGCTACTACATGATAGAGCAAACATAAAAAGGGAAGTAATCACTGATCAGCAGTATGGCAATAAAATATGTCCACACATACAATCCACTAAGTCCAGCTACAACAAGTTGAATCTTTTAAGGCTAGTCTTAATGACTGGATGGGTAGACGTGTTTACACTAGAGTTTTATTACATTGATTTTATTTTCTCTAAGCTAAAGCAGTTTTGTGATCAGAGATTTTTGACATACTTTGTTTAGAGAAAACATAAGATGCAAACATAGCTTTCTTCTTTCAGCATTTTGAAATTTGCAATATTTCAATTATTGTGAAATTTTAAAATATGATTATCTTAGTCTTTAATGTTATTTTTATACTGGATAGAAAATTTTCCATAAGTGTAACACTTAACAGCCTTTAAAAATTCCAAGTCTAGTTTGTCATAAAGTGCTAGAAAGTGATTTATTTCTCTTTGAAACAATTCTGTAAATTCAGTATATTTTATAAAATAAAATGATATTCACTAGCAAAGGCTATTTTTATTCTTTCAGCTTTTCCCGGTTAGGAGTCACCACAGTGAAATTCCAGTCTGCTAATGATTGGCAGTAGATTTTTTTATGGTGCTGAGGTGCCAGCCTGATGCCCAACCTTCAACAAAGGATGCCCATTCACACATGTCGAGGACATGCAGAGTCCACACAGAAGATGCTCTAGCTAAGAATTGAACAGGAGAACCTCTTGGTATGAGGCAACAATGCTACCACTGCACCACCGCTGTATACTAATCTAAAATAGAAGAGCACAGTGATTTGAAACTGTTCTTGCAATAGATTTAAAAGATGCCAGTTTAGAAATTAACCTATCTGTTCTTGCCTGGGTCTCAAAAGCTAACAATAGTGCATAAACTGCAAATAGTCTTCAACTTCATAATTTGTTAAACCTTTTAAATCATGTATCCAATTTTTCAAAATTTTCTCTTAAGCTGAAAATCATAAGTTGCACCCTATAAGTGATAGACAATGCTCATTCTCTGAAGATGCAGGTGAAATGGAGGGTTGGGAGAGTGGCCTAATGGTTAAGGTGCAGGGTTTGAGTCTCACAAGGGATAATTGGCTAGGCTTATAAGAGCAATTAGCTTAGTATGAAATAATTTCATGCAATAAGGTTTATTTTTTGATATTCTACTTTTGCTTTATCTATGAAACTTGGAACAACAAAATCAGTAGGGAGGAGAAAAACAAGGGAAAAAGGGGAGAAGAGAAGAGAGAAAATGTATTTTAAGTGAAATGAGGCAATAATTAGACATATTACTGCTTATTTATTTATTTTGTTGATCTTACTGGGCAGAGTGTACTTCAGAAGAAACACAAGAGGAAAAGCTCTACCAGTGATATAGTACAATAAATGAGTATGATGCAGAAAGGCATAGAACTATATAGTATAATATCTATAATATAATAAGTGAACTGCTCAGGAAATGTCTTCTGTGTAACTGTAAGCAAGTCATTTAACCAGGTAATGCTCCAGGGCTGAGCCTGTAAAAACGATCAACACGGTTCAATGGTCTGCCCCCAGTTAATAAAAATGCTTTGACTATGATGTGTCAAATATCAAACCCTGATGATCAGACCCACCAAAATCATTTATCCAAAAAAAAATGCCAAAAACACAAATCTAAGTGTTTTATTTTTGTTTGCTAGGGACAAGCTCAACCTTCAATCAGTTATGGGGGCAAGTCTCCATACCCTCTGAATTTTTATATACCAACTCCATGGTTGCAAACAGAAGTGAGACATCAGCAAAAACATGGCATCAGCAAAAACATGGCATCACTGCTGGCACATTTTGCCAACAAAGATTTTTTTTCCATAGAACTGATTGGAACATCAAGGAAGTCAGCCTCAGACAACTGACAACGCAGCAGTCAAACTTTGTCCAACAACAGGGTAACCAGCAAAAATAAGTAAGCAAGTACATTCATATATACATAAATAAATAAATGCCAGCCCATTGCAGTTTAATGTTCAGTCGAAGATTTCAGCTATCCAAACAAAGCAAAGTAAAAAATTATTTTGCAGACAAATTTAATTGCTAGAAACTTTTTATAGCATATAGGCAGTAAAAATATTTAACAAAGCATCATTATATGTAACAAAATCTTTTGCTTGGTAATTTCTGTAGCCACAATCAAGTATTTTTTTTTTTATATAAGAAACCTTCTGGGTATATCATTAATGTAAATGAACCAGGATGGTGAAATGACTTCAGCTGAAATAACCAGAATTATTCCAGTGATTTATACACCTTACTAGGAAAACCCCATCCTTTGGACCTGGCTTCCATATGAGTCATTGAAGGATTTTTTTTCTCTGATTAAATTCCCTGGGTGTTACCATTGCTTGAGTCAAATATTACATCACAAGACTACTTTTGGACAGTGTTTTTGGATTTTTTTCTCACTCTCCACTGCTGTCTGACTGTGTTGTTAGTATATATAATGAAGTGATATGAGGGTGCAGAGGAACTTGTGCAGATATTTTATAGTTATTCCATTCAATAGTAATTCCACTGGAGAAGACTAATGCTTGTAACTGAGTTAGAGATAATGGATGAAATATAAAACGTATTTTATTGCTCTGATAATATTTATGTGTCTGTCTACAATACATGCATCATATCTATATAGCAATCTATCCATACATATATATATATGTATATATATATATATATATATATATATATATATATAGGTCTACTTCATATGACCTAAATTTCATTTGACTGAAATTCATTTGACTGAGACCAAAACAACGAAAGTTCAAAAGACTGAAACTCATTTGACTGAAACTCATAATGCTGACACATTAAAGTAAACGTTATATGCCCTTTTCCCCACTGTAGTGCAATCCTGGAATTAGTAAATATAGTTAGGGGAGGTGTGGGGGCACAACCCCCCCCCCACATACTTTATACATTTTAAACCATACACATGGATATTTATAACTGCAAAGAATAACTCTTTGCAGAAAACAATATTTACCCAAACTATGTTGGGGGCTTCACCCCACACTCCCCTAACTATATTTACTAATTCCAGGATTGCACTACAGTGGGGAAAAGGGCATATAACGTTTACTTTCATGTGTCAGTGTTATGAGGTTTCAGTCAAATGGTTTTCAGTCTTGAACTTTTGGTCTCAGTCAAATGAATTTCAGTCAAATAAAATTTAGGTCATATGAAGTAGACCCATATTTATATATATATATATATATATATATATATATATATATATATATATATATATAGCTACAATTTTATCTGTCTGTTCTCATCAAAAGTTGAGTCTTACTGACTGTAAACATGTAAACTTTGTTTATACATACTTATATCAGTACTTTTAGTCGGCATGCTTAGATAACATTTTCTTGCTTTACGTTATTTGTTCCTAGGAGGATGGTATATTTTTCCCACTTAAATTTGTGTTATTTTGCATAATGCTTGTATTAAATTCATAGTTACTTTTATCTCAGTATGTCAGGCATTCCATAAAATGTGTCATTGTATAAAGTCATTTAAGTTTATATAATAGTATCAATATTTGATTTCTGCTGTAAACATTGCTGAAAATATTGTTGTATACTTTCTTTTTGTGTATAACTTCTTAAAATATTTATTGTAAATAAATTTCTTTCTTTCTTTGCTGATCTCCCAAGAGCCTCATTTGTAGATGAAAAGGGATCAATCTAGCCAATCCACATGCTCAGTTAACAAACTGAAAAATAAATAAATATAATTTATGTCTTTTTTACTGGTGACTTATTTAATTGATAGTGTTTACAGGTTCTTCTGAATTTTTGTTTTTTTTGCCCATTTTGATGTCAATCATTTTTTTTATTGCTCTTTCTCCCTTCTATTAAATTTATTTCACTGAAAAGCTTGTTGTTTTTGTATTAGCATTGCTGATGTACCCCAACTGTTGTTTCACATTATTATTATAGTGGTGGTGGTGCTGCGGTAGCATTGTCACCTCATAGCAAGACATTGCCCTGTTCGATTCTCAGCTAGAGTGTCTTCTGTGTGGAGGCATACGTGAATGGGGTGTGCCTTCGTTGAAGGTTGTGCGTCAGGGCTGGTAACCCGGTACGTAAAAATCCACTACCAATCATTAGTGGACTGGAGTTCCGCTGTGGTGAGCCCTAACTGGGAAAAGCTGAAAAACACAAACATTATACCTAGTTGTTAGTGGTGGCTGGAGGACAGGTCATGGGTGTGCTGGCTACTTGTCAAAGTCTGCCTACTTTGAAGTCTAGGACCCTCATTTCCAATTTCCAAGAGTATATAAGATATATATATATATATATATATATAGGTTTACAATTAAAACCTGGAAATGCACCTGGTGGAGTCATTATGTCATCAAACTGAAATAGTGAAAATGAAAACATTTTTCAGCTCCCATCTCGAGCCATGGTAATGTCGAGAGTTCGATATTCGCTGTTTTGACACTGTGCCTGTTGACTTGTCTGTGCCATGTCAATGTCGATATTCAGGCTTCGGCATAGTAAGGTTTGAGGTCATTTTGATGGTCTGTCACTCAACTGGGTGTATTTCCAGGTTTTGATAGTAAACCTATAATATATATATATATATATATATATATATATATATATATATATATATATATATAATGTATATAGTTCAGTGGATGGTGATCCATATTGATCACTAGTCATTTGTTTCTTTCCACATAGATGACACCTGTCATAGCTAAGAACCTGTCTGTCTCACAATTTGAGCATATCAGATCCAAGACTGTTGTTTCTCGAGTAGGTTATAATTGCACCTACTTGTGACTTTTTCCTTATAAGGATCAGAATTATGTTGCTATTTGTTGTGGCTGCATCCAAGGTGCTTCGGGTAATATATATGGCTTATTATTATACATAATAACTTATTTCATAGTCATATTATTAATATATAGCATAATTTCTATCTCTACTTCTCTGCTAACCTAAAGATGCATTCTATCACTTTTGTTTTACCTTCATCTTGTGGGGGTGGCATTGGAGGGTTGCATGTGTGGATTGTATTTTCCAGTCAGTAATGTGAGCCACTGTGCATCCTTTTGTCATTGTTCACTTGCTTTCTCACGTCATCTTACTTAGAAATTTCAATTTTATCTCTGCATGGGCAGTGTGTTGTGATAGTTTTTTTATTTTTTAGTGTATGATCCCCATTTCTGTTACTGACATGATAACAAGGCATTGTTCTTTCATGTAACCCATATCTTCTGCGGCCTAGCAGCTAGAGTACAACTATTTGTACTAATTATTTTCATTTTCTTTTTATCTTGCGCCATTTTGCCTCATCCATGCATATGTTAATCATTTACCATGCGTCTTATCATTTTCCCATGCTTGAAGTTTATTACTAATCATGCAATAATATTTCTGAGGGTAGAGACCAGGATTATTGTACTTTTCTAGTTTAAATGCCAGTTAATGAAACATTTAAACAGTCACCTAAGATGTTGGTTCCCTTCCAGATGCAAACAGTTATGTCAATGCTTGCCTGTAGTAATGCCATTTGAGAACTAGTCAGTAGCTGGTGAAGTAGATTTTGAACCACATATTATAAAGCATCCAGTTCTTACCCACTGCAGGGGCATGCAGTGTATTAGAGAAGGTATGTGTGATTATTAATAGGTTTTCTTCCTAGTGCCACAGACTTCTCTTATACCACTCTGATTGCTTTACCAGCTAGGTCACATATCCTTGCATGAACAATTACACTGTGTTTCCTACCCCATTCTCCTACCTTTGTGATTCTAAGGAGTTATGATTTGCGTTTCCCCACCATATTAGTAGAAATAAATTCACAGCTTCTTCTTGTCTATCCCTATCTCATCTCTATTTTTACCACCCTGATAAATGAGTCCCTCAAAGATTGCTCTGCTGCTGCAATTTGTTTTCACCGTTCTGTGATTTTCTCTCAAGAAAGCAGTCAGTAATCTCTCTAGTCTCAGTGTTATGACAAACAGAAATATAAATTCATAAATTCCAACGCCCTGGATCAACTAATCCATTGTCCCACCAGGGGCTCCAATATCCTAGACCTGGTCATTACCAACATGGGAGATAGATGCTCCACACCAGTGGTCACCCCCTCATTGGTCAGGTCTGACCATAAGCAAATCACCCTTGACATCCACATCCCACCCCCACACCCCCAGTAAGGAAACCTCCTTAAAAAACTTCTCCAAAACCAACTTCATGCTACTGAAGTCAGAAGTGACAAACTTCACAACACCCACGCAGACAGGATCTGGAAGTTCGACTGCAGAATCCTACACTAAGGCACTGTATGAGCACATCCACTCGTGCATGAATCGTGCCATCCCAAATAGAACCAAGATGCTCTTCTCCAAAAAAAGGAAGCCAATCTGGTGGTCCCCTGCTATAAACAAACTATATAACAGAAGGAAGAAACTGCTGCAGAAAAGAGGAAAATCCCAGGATGCAAAAAACTCCCTCACCAGCCTCAGTAAGAAGTTGAGATCCCTCATAAAATCCTCAAAAGCTAGTTACGAAAATAAAATTGCCAAAGATTCCTAAGACAACCACAAGGCATTCTATAGTTATGTCGAAAATCTAAATGGCAATGCTCAGATCTGCTCTGAACTACAAAAGAATAGCATTAAATATACTGATCCCAAGGATATTGCCAACATCCTGGCAGATCGATTTAGTGCCAACTTCACTCCCCTCTCACCCCCTAAAGGGCCCATCTTAATACCAAAAGATTGCCAAATTCCAATAATCACAGCCACACAGGTAGAAACAGCACTATCCAAAGCTAAGAATACAGCATTCATGGGACCAGATGATATCCCAGGCTGTGTACTACATGAACTACAAAATGAACTGGCACCCCACCTAAGTGTTATGTTTAATCATAGCCTCACCTCAGGCTTCGTGCCCACTGAGTGGCGCACAGCTACAGTTATCCCGCTCCACAAGGGAGGATCCACCTTGGATCCAGGGAACTACTGTCCCATCAGTCTGACAAGCCTGATCTGCAAGGGCATGGATGGAACGCATTATCATGGAACTTATAAACAAAGACATTGGCAACCTCCAGACACTGGACCCCACCCAGTTTGGGTTTGTGAAGGGCCGATCTTGTCTCCTGAATCTGACTGACTTCTTTGAATCAGTCTCCAGAGCTGTGGATGAGGGTAAGGAGGTCCACACAGCCTATCTGGACCTCGCCAAGGCCTTCGACATCATCCCCCACTCTGGAATCATAGATAAACTTACTAAGCTGGGCATAAACCCCTACGACACTTGATGGGTTGCTAACTGGCTTACTGATAGAACCCAGACTGTAAAAGTAGCCGACTCCAAATCCAGCTCCAGACAAGTGACAAGTGGAATACCTCAGGGTTCAGTCCTCGGACCACTCTTGTTTGGCATCTACTTCTCTGAAGTACAGGCCAACATTAAGGGACTCTGGCTAACAAAGTTTGCAGATGACTGCAAACTGGGAGCCATTATTGAATCCCCAAATGATGTGGATATTCTACAAAAGGGCTTTGCAGAAACAGATGCCTGGTGCCAGAGCCATGGGCTCAAGCTTAATGCCAAGAAATGTATATTCATCCCCTTTGGAAAAAAGCATGTACACATGAACTACCACATAGGTGGCAGGACACTAAACATCGAAAGTGTGATGAGAGACTTAGAGACACAAGTGGACAGTGGTCTCACTTTCGATAACCACATCGCCACAACAGTCAGGAAATCCTTCTACATGGCACACCTCATGACTAAGAGCTTTTCATCCAGAAAAAATGAGGTCATTGTCCCACTGTACTCATCCCTCATTAGACCCATTATAGAGTATAATGCCCCATTTGGTATGTACCTCTCAAGACATCTGCAATAGCTGGAATGGCCACAGAAATACCTCACTAAAAGAATCACAGGCCTAAAGCAGATGCCATATGCTGACCGTCTAAAAAAACTCCAGCTATACTCTGTGGCATATCGTCTACTCCGAGGCGATCTCTGCTTAACATACAAGGCCATGTCAAACCCTGAGTTGTTGGACATGCTCCACTTAAAGAAATCCCAATCCCTCAGAGCCACACGCTCCAGGGATCTAAACCTTATCATCACATTGAACAAAACATGCTGGAGGGATAGGTTCCTGACCCAGAGACTCCCCATACTCTGGAATAGACTGCCCATACATGTCAAGCAGAGCACCTCATTGGCCCTCTTCAAAAGGAACCTTGATGATTGGATGGGAGATAGGAAATTCACCCCGGGGATCATGTCAGTCACCCTGCTAGGCAGGGGCCTAGAGAAATAAATATTGTGGGAAAAAATTTCCAGGGAATTGTTATGGCTAGGCTTGCATAGGCCTTAGGGCAGATAGCCTAGTACCACCCTATGAACCTATGAACCTATAGTAGAACTCAGAGCAACCAATTCAAAAAAACTAAAGTAAAACAAGCCAAATAAAGAACTGGTAGGCAGGAGTAGCATAAAAAACATTTAATAAAAGCACAAACGTAACTCAGAAAATAAAAAACACAAGATAAGCGCTTTCATACCAATACTAGGTACTTCATCACATCTAACTTCAAAAAGCATCTCAAGCATTATTATATACATCAGTGTTTGAGATCACGTGACTTCAATAAAGGCTTAATTGGAATAAAATCATTTAACCCTTTGCCACTTGTATCCTCTTTATCTCAAGACATTCAGTGTGAGTCCTAATATCACCACCTCTTAAACCAGACCTATATAAATGTTCCCTAATGTGATTTCTAAGACATCTATTTGTCTTACCAACAGAGAAGGCTTCACAGACCACACAGGAAGCAAAATATACCAGAGCACAAGTGCCACAGTTGGGATAGAGGTTAATATTAAAAATGCGTTCAGTATCTGGATGTACAAATTGATCGTATGTTCTAATATATTTACAAGCATTACAATGGTGGCAAGGATAGGTGCCTATTTTACGCACATTGTTGTCATTAGATGTTAATGATAAAGATTTGCAACACAACATTTTCTTTAAAGATGGTCGATTCTTGAAACAGAAAGAGGGTGTATTACCTAACAGCTCTTATCGATATAAGCTGGATGAATTGCTCGCAGATATAGACCTATATGACAAGCGTCTATTAGATGCGAAAAAGAAAAAAAAATTTCAAGGGACTTAAAAGATTTTAATACAGGACACATCTTTATATGGTCAAATAAGAAACGCCTTTCTCAAGGCTCTGACCAATCAAGAAATCGGAATAAAGTTAGCCCATCCAATGACTACTGAGATGTGGCTCTTGTCTTTTGAACCAGTATGTACTGAGCATATCCGAACCCTCACTGTTGATGCTTTGGTTCATATTTTGGGAGAGCTGGTTAGCACTCCTAGTAGCTTAACACAGTGTTTAACGAGTGTGCTACTTGTGAGTCACAACTTGTTGGTAGTGATTCAGTTCTGGTGAAACAGCCTTTTCCTTTTTTACAACTACAAGCACCAGAGTTACTGAAAGTGAAGAAGAGAGAAAGGTCTGCGAGTAGCAACAGGGGCATGAAGAAAAGGCAGCTTGTACAGGAACAACAAGAAGTGGGCCCTGTGGTTCGCAGCAAGATATGAAGGACTTGATTTTTACTTTCTCTACGACTGTCTTAAGTCCTGAACAAATTAAGGTATTGAACTATGGACTTAATTTTGTACTGGCTGGACAATTGTCTTTGACAGATGTCCTTAATGATCTAAGCCTCTTTGTGCAGAATATTATATTAAAGTTAGAGTATGGTAACAGTCAGTATGCTGGTACTATGTTTAGGAAACCTAGTTTATACACTCCTGTAAATATTCCTTTGGTTGAAGCTTTTTAGAATTTATGCGAAGAGGATGTATATAATTATTTTAATAACAGACATGGTAGTAGCTTCAAGAATATGAGTAGTGATGAGTTTTCTGCCTTAGCTGAATTAGCTAGACGTGATGACATATGCCTTTGCCTTGTTGATAAAGGGGGTGGGATAGTCATGGACTCTGTACATTATTTGAATGCTATGAACATGATGTTGGATGAAGAAAATACTTATCTTGCAGTAACCAGGCTTGAAGTACTTAAGTTGGTTGATAAAATACATGCATATGTTGAAGAGCTACTAATGGAAAGTGTGTTAGATATATCATTGTATAACTATTTCCTAGCTGAACATTTATTTAGTATTAACAGAGGTGATAATAGGAATGGTCTCTCCAAACATGTTAACAGCATGGGGAATAAGCATTGTTTTAAGTTTATGGTTTTAGAAATTTGTAGGTCTGGTTTAAGAGGTGGTGATATTATGACTCACACTGAATGTCTTGAGATAAAGTAGATGACTATTCCACAAGCAACAAGTGGCAAAGTGTTAAATGATTTTATTCCAATTAAGCCTTTATTGAAGTCACGTGATCCCAAACACTGATGTATATAATAATGCTTGAGATGCTTTTTGAAATTAGATCTGATGAAGTACTGACTATTGGTATGAAAGCACTTATCTTGTCTTGTGTTTTTTATTTTCTGAATTACGTTTGTGTTTTTATTAAATGGCTTTTTTAAGCTACTCCTGCTTACCAGCATACCTCTCAACTGTCCAGATTTTCGCAGAATGTCCAGATTTCTGCTTCATATTTTTGGTCTGTTCCTCATAAAATCTGTGGTTTTCTGGCAAATCACTGGGGTGATCTGAGGACTGGAGTTACTAAATAATGACATATCTTTGGGTTTCAGACTTCACAGCCTTCCTAAAAGTGCATACTAAGACAAATCCTGTTATTCTAGCAACTTTCTAAGTTTATAGGAGCAACATTTAAAATCAATCCCTATTTTTGGGCCTTTGTCTCCCCATTATGTCAGGCTTTGTCCAGATTTCTTGCACTAAGAGGTTGAGAGGTATGCATACCAATTCTTTGTTTGGCTAGAAATATAAAAAAACACTGTGGTCCAACAACTGTTCTTCCTTTTTGGTACCCTTGTACCTAGTAATGAGAAGCAGTCCCTCAAATGTGGTCCATCTCTGGCTTGAGATGAAAAAGTATTGTCTCAGTCCAGCAGGAGACATGCAGAATGGTCAAACATCCATCATCTAAAATATTTTCCTGAAGATCTGTGCTTTATTATCATTACATTGTACAGTTACCATTATCACTTAATTTAAGCAGCATTAAGATTATTTTATTACTTATTCATCTCCTACAAAAATAGGCATTTTAAAAGATATTTATTTTGATTTATGTTTTCATTTGTCTGGTGGCAACACCATAGTGCATACTTTTTTGCCACTTAAAATTGCATATGCCTCCAAACTAGAAGCTTCCGTAACACCCTAAAAAACAGTACCTTAGCTTTTAGTTGGACTGAAAAGCTAAAAGGATAGTATGTGAAACAACCCAGCTGAGGTAAAACAGAGAAGGAGTAATAGATGCCATTAATAGCTACCCTGTGAAATTATCACCCTGTTGAGAAGTATCTTCTTAGCTTTCAGAGTTAAGGCTTGTCAAGTTTCTTTTAAAGTAATCAAATAAAAACTTTAAATTGTAGAAAAAAAAACATGTTTATTTTAAAGACAACCTCCAATAAGTTAAGTACAATTTTGCAGTACGGAGGAGAGAAAGAAGGGGCGAAATATATCTTTTAATTAAGGTTGGGCAGGATTCACGAAGGCTTGCACGGGGTCTAAGAGTAGTGTAAGACTCCATGCAGCCTTTGCAATCCAGGAACAGCCCTAAAGTCCGTCTAAGAGACCAGCTAAAACGTCTCTTACACGGAGTGGGCGTGGATATGCTAATCACCTCACTTGCAGCCCAAAGGCATGCAAATGAGGTAGATTAGCGATCCACGAAGCCCAAAGCAGCCCGTGTAAGAGCCGTTTTAGCTGCAGAAATGTACTCAGTTGACAACTGAGTATGTTTCTGCAAAAACCACAATGGAGCCATGTCAGCTCCAAATAAAGGGTGCATATGTGTCAGGCAGCATGCCAATGGCCAAATATGTGGCCATTGGCAAGGTACCCCGATGCAAATATGAAAAATAAATATTTTTTTTTTTCGGCGATCACCGATGTTTAAATGCAGCGCAGCCCCGCGCAAACGGGCTGCGCTGTATAAAACATAAAAATGAAGGTTATAAACCCACAAATGTGGGTTTTATGCAATACATGGATTTACAATGCAGGGACCAGCAGACCAAAAACAACATGGCCACCGTTTAGTGGTTGCTAAGGGGGGAAGCTGAGTCTAAGACATGTAACTAAGCATTAGTAGGCAATCTGATGTAAATGAGTGTTAGGATACTGAATTCCACTGTCACATAGCAAATGAGCACATTCTGAGTAGTGTAAGAGATACATAAGGGGGAGGAATAGAGTAGGAGATAGGTGACATCACAGGGGGGAATGGTAGAAAGAAATGCAGTTCATTGGAGGTTAGTGTTACATGACAGATGTCAGACACATATCATGGAAAGAGGAGTGCCACAACATAAGCATGGGAAAGTCAAGAAATGGAAGGTGTACACTGTTGCTTACACCAAAGTTTCTTGCTGGGCATGCATGCGCACGTGTGCGCGCCATGAAGTGCGAGTAGGGCAGTGTGCGCAGTGTAAGGCAGACTGAGCATGTGGGAGCCTGTTGGCAGACTTGTAACACTGTTTGCGCTGGTGTGCGTGTGTTTTAACCCGAATAAGACGATTGTAAACCGTGTAAGCATGTGTGCACGCGTGTAAGCCACTGTGAGCGTGTTTCTGCTGGTATGCACGTTGCTCCCCCCTGAGGAAACAGAAAGGAAAAAGGAAGCAACAGAATTAGTAGGAAGCTAGCAGGGAATACTGCTGGAGCTAGCAGGTGAAAACAATTAGAAGCAGGCAATTACACAGGCAGAATAGTAGCTCAGCCAAGCACTTAAAACTCTGCAAACAGCAGTGCAGGATGTTTCTCTCAAGAGACACTGCAAGACAGGAGTAAGCTATTAGAAGTGAAAACTGAAAGCTGAACTCAGAGCAGAAATGCTAGGGGCTGCCATAGCTGTCATAAGGAGACATAGGCTACTTGCTGAGGGTGGTGACAATGCAGATGGTGCCAGACAACCCACAGTGAGGAGACGGAGAAGAGTGTACAGGCCCAGGGTCACCTACCATGGGTTACATGAGCTGGAGATAGTAGAGCGCTATAGAGTGGACAGAGACCTCCTGCAGCAAATTGTCGAGCTGTGCAGGCCACGCCTCACACACAGAACCAACAGAGGGGAACCCATCCCAGTGGAAACCAAGGTATGTGTTGGCATAAGAATACTAGCAACAGGTACCTTCCAGAGACCAACTGGTGATATGATGGGGATATCACAGGCATCAGCCTCCAGGGTACTGCACCAGTTCCTGGATGCCATGTCAGCACATGTCGGTGATCATGTATATTTCCCCAATGCCCGTGAGGTATTGGCCAGCAATATGCGTCTCTTCCAGCAAATAGCGGAATACCCTGAGGTAGTGGGTGCAATAGACTGCACGCACATATGCATCAAAGCACCAGCCGGTGAGTGGGGTAGGGCCTACATTAACCGCAAGGGCTTACCTCCATCAACTGCCAGGTCGTGTGTGATGCCCAGGGCATAATAATGAATGTGTGTGCTGGCTGCCCTGGGAGCTACCATGATTCCCATATCTGGCATTTGACGCAGCTGTACCAGACATTTGCCAATGGGGACATCCCACATGGACACCTAGTGGGGATGCAGGTTATGCACTGGAGCCGTGGCTGATGACACCCATCAGAAACGCACACACACCTGAACAGGAACGCCATAATGAGGCACACGCACAAACACGTAATGTAATAGAGCGTGTGTTTGGGCTGCTCAAGTCACGGTTCCGGTGTCTGGACACATCTGGTGGAGCCTTGCAGTACTCACCAACTACATGTACCCAAATTGTCATGGTATGTGCTATGCTACATAATATGATCTTGCAAAAACAGCTGCAGCAGGACCAGCATAGGGCCGGGCCAAACAGCCCCCCACCATTGCCAAGGCCATCACAGGCAGAGCGTGACTCAGAGGAGGAACAACCTGAGCCTGCCCCAGTAGGCAGAAGGAGGCATGCCCAGTATGCCCT
The DNA here is from genome assembly GCF_019279795.1 of Protopterus annectens. Taxonomy (NCBI): domain Eukaryota; kingdom Metazoa; phylum Chordata; order Ceratodontiformes; family Protopteridae; genus Protopterus; species Protopterus annectens. The sequence continues at coordinate 1,469,968,759 of NC_056733.1, forward strand.
GGCCTTGGCAAAGAGGCAATGCATAGCACATACACTGGCTCAGTAGGAACCCTGGGAATGATACCCTCTCTGACTCACTCATATAATAACATGGATGCCTAAAATGACATAACCTGCTCTCAAACATGTACAGGGAGTGTAATATGTGCATCCGACAGAGGCAGCCCTGCAGCACCACCTGAGGCATGAATGCCATGTGTTAAGCAATGTAACACCATGTAGTATATGCACACTTGAGGACCCTGACTAACATCCTACCCTCACCAAGCATGATGCCACAATATGACGATGAGATGATCAATTGCAATAATTGGCTGAAGTATTGCAGTTAGTCAAAGGGGATCCAATGTGTGCCAGCCTGGGATGACATGCTGAGCATGACATGATGCTCCACCTGCTAGGGGTGGTGTGCACCTATCAGTCCAGGCCTTATGGATACTGGCAAAGGCTGTTGTTACCCACAGCGTGCCCTGAATAGGTAAGGCTCAAAACACAAACCCACCTCCATAGGTATCACAAGGGATAAGAACCTAGATGTAATGCTACCCAATGCCAGAAGTCTAAACAGCAAGATGCATGCAGTCTAAACTCACCCAGTATGGAGAATGTTGATATCTGTCCTGTAACAGAAAACTGGGTCAAGGCTCACAACAGCACCCTAACACTACCAGGTTACACCTCATACTGTGCTGTACAGCCTCAAAACATGGAACAAGCTACAAAAGGAGGGTGACTAGCAATAATTGTCAAGGATAACCACACCCCATGTTGGTACCACAACAAGAAGCAGCATGGACTAGCCATGGTCAAGTAACAGTGGCTAAAACTGCCTCCCAGTTTATAGCCTGCTACAGACTACCATCCTAACACCAGGAACTGCACCTGGCCTATGTTGGAATACATGAATATATCAAGCCCTCCAAACCACATTATATTGGGTGACTGAAAATACCCAGACATAGACTGGGAGCATTATACTAGCTCCAACACTGTAGGAGAAAAGTTCCTAGAATCCATAAACCAAAATGCCCAGGAACAACGTACCACTCCCACAAGAGGGGTAAGCATACTGGATGTGATAATCAGCAACATGGGTACTGGATGGCAAGATGAGAAGTGTATCCCTCACTGGTAAGACCAGACCATAGAGTAATCACACTGGATATACACATCCTGACCACAGTCCCTGGCCAGAAAACCACAGTGAAAAACATGTGTAAAGCAAAAGTTGCACTCCTCCAAACTGATGTGGAATCCATTAAAGGCCCTGTGCAGGTGCAAAATATGGGCCACACCTCAGAACCTGTTATACAGGCATTCCATGAACACTGCCAGGAATGCTTGGATTATGCAATCCCAAATAAAAACAAGACACAATGCCATACACGCAGGCATCTGGCATGCTGGACTCCAGCCATTACCAAACCATGCAAGAGAATGAGGAAGCTACTACATGATAGAGCAAACATAAAAGGGAAGTAATCACTGATCAGTAGTATGGCAATAAAATATGTCCACACATACAATCCACTAAGGCCAGCTACAACAAGTTGAATCTGTGAATCCTGAGGCAATGTTACACCTGCCCCAAGTACACAGACAACCCTCAACTCCCCAAGAAATACAAATATATGTGAGAGATGCAACCATTTATCCAAACCGGAGGCTGAGCTCCCTCAACTCAGTACTGTCAAAACTAGTCAGGAGGAGAAGGTAACCACACACACCACAAACCCAGTCCCACATAGACCTATCACAACTGCAAACCAAAGACATAAACACAGAAAAACATTCCCGGAGGCCCTAATTACAAACACACCACACCAACAGAGGCCTCCAAAGCAGACACCCAAGCAACCACAACCTCCAAACATAGCACATGCAACACATAGTACACAAAGCTGGTGTGCCAAACAGTCACAGGCCAGAAGGAGAAACAACATGCCTGATACAGTTGTAATAGGTGACTCCATAGTCAGACACACTGCTGTCCCGCTCACCAGACTGAACAAGGGAAAGGGTACAGTAAGCTGCCTGTAGGCTGCTACAATATGCCACATAACACAAGTACGCAGGTCACCCCAAAGCAAGTAGAAATATGATGCAGTCATTGTCCATGCTGGCGTGAATGACCTGAGATGTACCTCCCTGGACTACATGAAAAGAGACATAGATGAGCTCTCCGATTATGTAGTCCAGGCCGGTATGACACTGACCGTTTGCAGCATCCTACCCTCACCAAGAATGATGCCACAGTACAAACACAGAATGATCAGCTTTAACAAGTGGCACAATTACTGGTGTCATTCCAAGGGGATCCAATGTCTGTCTGCTTGGGATGTCATGCTTGACAAGCCACGCTGCTGTTCCAGGGATGGCTTGCACCTGTTACCCTGGGCGTCTGGATATTGGATAAGGCTTTTGCCACCTCCATAGAGCCTTTCGTAGGCAAGGCTGAAAAGACTAACCCACCACCCTAGAAAACATAAGTGGAAAGAAACATAAGGGTAATGCTGACCAATGCCAGACGTGTAAACCTCAATATGCATGCTCCTGAGGCCCTCCCCAGTATGGAGAACATCGATGTCCATGCAGTGACAGAAACCTGCTGCAAGCCTCCTGACAGCACACCAGCACTACCAGGTTATACCTCATATCATGCGTTATGGCCCCAAAACCTGGACCAAAACATAAAAGGAGGGGAGTATCCATATTCAGCACAGACACCCATACGTCCAGGTAACTGACAATGCACGAAGCATCGGAGACCACCCATGTGCAACTAACCATAGGCAAAACTGCTGTACAGTCTGTAGCATGCTACAGACCACACTCTCACACACAGGAACCCCACCCAGCCGTCCTGAAGACACTGGACAGTATGAATGTCCCACCAAATACCAAACAAGGTACTCACAAATTACCACATAGGTGGTAAACCATTATGTATGGAAGGAGTAATCAGGGACCTAGGGACACAAGTGGACAGTAACCTGTTATGTGACACTCACATTGCCAATGTGGCTAGGAAGACTGTCTATATTGGACACCGTATCATGAAAGGATTCACATCTACGTCAACAGAGGTCATTGTGCCCCTATACTGTTCTCTTATCAGACCCATAATCTAGTACAATGCCTCATTTGGGATGTACCTTACCTGACACCTGCAGCAGTTAGAAAGACCTCAAAGGTACCTCACCAAGAGGATAAAGGGTCTCAAATATATGTCATATGCTGCCTGGCTGTAGACACCCCAGCTGAATGCAGTCACATACTGCCTACACAGAGGCATTGTATGCCTGTTGTACAAGGCCATGTCCAACACAGGAGTAATGGACATGCTCCACCCCAGAAAACCCAAAGCCATCGGAGCTGTGAGAGTGAGAGATGTCAACCTCAACACATAATGAAATAGGATGTGCTGGAGGGACAGATACATAACCCAGAGGCTCCCTACACCCTGGAACAGAATCCCACTCCATGTTAGGCAGAGCCCCTCACTGACACTCTTCAACAGGAATCTTGCCAAGTGGATGGATGATCGTAGATGTACACTGGGGTCTTCACTGTGTCACGTCCAGACAGAGGCACAGTAAAGTAAATCATAAATGGCCATAATATTCACATAGCAAGGGGTGGTGAAAGCCACACACACTCTGGCTAGGCTTATAAATGCCCTAGGGTGGATAGCCTAGTATGAACCTATGAACCTATGAAGATACAAATTGTACAGGACACTAAGGATAATCACAAGGCTTTCTCAACTGATGGTAGGAACCTTGTTGGGAATTCACAGATATGCTCTGAATCACTCAAATATTACAAACAACATACCAAACACACACACATATTGCCAACATACAACCTGACAGGTGCAGTGCATCCCCCAGAATGCAAAATATCTATCCCAGCAGACTGCTGGCCCCTGACATTGCAGATGCTGAGGTAACAGCCAGCATCTACAAAGCAAAACACACAGCAGCAATGGTATGAGATGGTGTCCTGGGCTGAGTCCAACATGGACTCCAAGAAGAATGGAATGCCAAATCACACTACTGCTCAATGTCAGCCTTACCACAGGATATGTACCCAAAGAGCAGTGTACAACAACAGTGGTCCTTCTCAACAAAGGTGTTGCCTGAATGGATACTGCAAACTACCACCCCAGAATCCTGACAAGCTTGGTCTGCACAGCTATGGAAAGGATCAGCATGTACCGCAGACATAAAGATATTGGGGACCTACTGACACCGGACCCTACCCAGTGTGGCTTTCTTAAGTGCAGATCCTGCCCTTAAACATGTTTGACTCATTTGAAACAGTCATTAAGGTCATTGATGAGGGCAATGTGGTCCACACAGCGTAGCTGGACCTTGCAAAGGCTTCCATACAATACCCCACGTGTTCATTATAGATAGGCTCACCAGCTTAAATATAAACCCCTATGTCAGTAGAGGGGTTGCAAACCAGACCAAGGACAGAACTGACATGGTCAGACATGCTGCAGCCATGTCAGACTACAAACCAGATATAACTGGCATCCCACAAGGCTTGGTCCTGGGACCTCCCTCGTTTGGTATATATGTCCCATAGGTACAGGCCAACATGGAAGGACTGTGTCTGAACATGTTTGCAGAGGACTACAAACTGGCCACCATATCTGACCCTCCAGCTGACACAAGCATCCCACAAAAGGGCCACATAGAAACAGACAACTGGTGCCATAGCCATGTCAGCAAGCTAATTGCAGAAAAGTGTATAGTCAACCCCTGTGGATATACAGTAAGTGCCCACCAATTACCACATAGGTGTTAACCCATTAAGTACTTAACATGTAATGAGAGACCTGGGGACACAAGATGATAGATATCCTGCATTGGACAAACATGTGGCTGTAGTGGTTACAGAAACATACCATATACCCACCTATCATGAAGGTTGTCAGATCTAGATAAGGGGAGGTCATTGTGGCTCTGCAGTCATCCTTCATCAGCGTTACAATTGACTACAATAGCCCCTGTGGGATGTACCTCAGCAGACACCTCCATCAACTGTAAAGTCCCCAAAAGTACCTCACCAGGAGTATCAAAGAGCTTGAACAGATGCCATGTGTTGCCTGATTAAACAAACTGCAGCTCCACACACTGCCATACTGCCCACCCAGAGGCAAGCTGTGCCTGATGTATAAAGCCATGTCCAAGCTGGAATCAATGAACATGCTGCACCTTGTACAATCTGAATGGCAGTGAGCTATGCACATGAGAGACCTGAACCCCAGCACTGACATACATAGGACAAGCTGTACTGAATGATCCATAACACAGAAGCCACCCCCACTCATGAGTAAACTCCCAGTACAGGTTAGCCAGAGAGTCACTCATCGACTCTCCTCAAGAGGAATCTTGATGAGTGGATGGGAGATGGTAGGTTTACCCTGGGTATCACTGTTATGTCACGGGTAGACGGAGGCACAGTATACTAACCATGACATATGTCATGGCAAACTCCACTTACAATGTGTGTCGAAGGACAAACACACTCTCCGACTAGCATTAGAAATGGCCTAGGGCACATCGCTAGTGTTTGCCAATGTACACCTATGTTGTGGAATACACTACCAATGTTGGACAAGCCTGGTTTAAGTAGTTCATATCTGAACATAATGCAACATGGTCAGATGTGCACAACTGGCCCCTAACCAGGCTGTTGTGCTCACTATGAAAATGTAAAGCAGTGATAGGACTAAAGGCCAGGATACTGTCCACCACAGTGAAAGTACTGAACCAGTACACTATACGGTACTACAGTGTTAGGTCAGTATGAAAGGATGTTGACAACTGTATGCAAAGTATCCCATGCAAACCCTGCAGGCAGAGTATAATCCCTGTTGTGTTCAGACACAAAGCAGTTGGACAGTAACTACACAACATGACACACAACACACAACCATAAACGTGAGATATTGTTGAAGTTCACACTCATCCACAAATGTGGTGGGCTGCAGAGTTCAACATATGGAAAGCTCACACTGGGCATGCTCGCACACTTTGATAAATGAGACATATGTCAGACAACATGCCATGGGAAGCCTGAACTGGGCATGCTCACACACTTAGGCCAAATCTCAGTTTAGCAGTTGGCCACACATATCTGGTATTTGTACGTGTTATTCCAGGAACCAACCACATTACAGCAATCTGCCCAGTGCACACAGTTAAATGACTACAGAGACATACGTGATATAGTGGATCCCTCCCATATTCAAACATCTTCCACAGATACACAAGTTGTTCATAGAAACAGGGAATGCTATGGCAATAAAGACCTGCAAACAGTCTATCAGCAACAAATATTGTGCATCTGACAATTAAACATATGGGTGTAGAGGTCAACACTAGGCTGTTTGCCCTAGGGAATGACAGCTTAGCCAGAGTGTGCTTGGCGTCTGCCTCCCCAGTACAGTAGGCTACTGTGCCACTGTAAAGTAGGTCACATAAGGCACCGTGTGAGGCTAGTGTGCTGTGCCTCTGTCAAGCAGGGACACAGTGGAGATCCCAGGGTTGAATTTGCTAAGCCACATCCATGTTGTTGGTGTGTGCTGGAAGAGGGTTGCTGAGGACCTCTAACAGTAAGTGGGCATCAATAACAGACTGAGGGGAGCCTTATCTGCATTGTCTGGACAATTTCACTGTCAACACTTTGTCGTGATGATTATGAGGGATTGAAGTGTCGTGCCAGTACTGTTCAGAGATGTCCTCCCTCTGTGGGCTACTGCTCTGCAATGTATTAGCTCACTCTGTCTGTTGGACAGCTCATATATGGCTGGTGTACACCTGACAGGTGTCCTGTTGTGGAGCAGTCATGGGTATATTTGGGATAGCATGATCAATGCAAACCTTCCACATGCTCATAGAATGCAATTGTCAAGGATTATGCAGAGTGGCCTGTATACTCCCCAGCATGGGTCCTTTGAAGTCTTCCACCCCAGTCTTCACAAGTGTAAAGTCTGCTTTTGATAAATACACTTTGTTTGCAGTGACAACCTTGCCTGGGGTGGGGATGGGATATGGATGTCCAGGGAAAGGTGGGTATGGTCAGATATCAACAATGGTGGTCTACCTCTGGTGTGGAACAGTGAGTACCCATGTTGCAGATGGTCAGGTGCAATATGTATTCCCCTTGTGGCTGTGGTGAGTGGTTCTGCCATAGCACATGGACTCACAAATTGTAGTGGCTGTAGGGTAATGTTGTAGAGGCCTGAGTAGTTCCCACACACAACATACCTGTACCTGACGTTAACAACTGGAATGGTGTATGTGAACACCTGCATATCTTGGCACTGTTCCCAGGGAAGCAAAGTGTGTGTCCTGGATGTGGGAGGGTGGTCTGAACTGGTTGTGTTGTGTGTTACAGGTCCTGTGGTCACGAAGCATGGTATAGAACATAACCTGCCAGTGCGATGTGCATATCTGACCCTGAAGTAGGTGGCTGCAAATGCATATATATGCTATCCCCCACCTGACAGGTAGTACTAGATGTACATACCTCTGTAGAAATAATGATGTCAGCACCCTATAAATACTGCAGGTGCAGAACAGATGCCCAGTAATTCGGATAGTGCGCTCTGCTAATGCGTCTCCCTCAAGTGTCATAATATAGTTAGGTAGGGGTTTGAATCCTGCAAATGCTCAGTGTGTGGGTGAGTGAGGTTGGTGTGTGTGCAAGTCTGTGTGAGGGAAATGTCCCTTTTGGCAACTGGGAAAACACACTACAGGATGCACATTCCCCTTTCTAAACACTGATGATGTCAGCACCCTATAAGTACAGCAGGAGAAGAGAAACCTCCCAGTAATGCGAATAGCGTGCTCTGCTAATGCGTCCATCTCAAGTGTCATAACATAGTTAGGTAGGGGTTTGAATCCTGCAAATGCTCAGTGTGTGTGGAGGGGGTTAGTGTGTGTGCAATTCTGTATGAAAGAAATGTCCCTTTTGGCAACTAGGAGAACACACTACAGGATGCACATTCCTCTTTCTAAACACTGATGATGTCAGCACCCTATAAGTACAGCAGGAGAAGGAAAACCTCCCAGTAATGCGAATAGCGTACTCTGCTAATGCATCCATCTTGAGTGTCATAACATAGTTAGGTAGGGGTTTGAATCCTGCAAATGCTCAGTGTGTGTGGAGGGGGTTAGTGTGTGTGCAATTCTGTATGAAAGAAATGTCCCTTTTGGCAACTAGGAGAACACACTACAGGATGCACATTCCTCTTTCTAAACACTGATGATGTCAGCACCCTATAAGTACAGCAGGAGAAGAGAAACCTCCCAGTAATGCGAATAGTGCACTCTGCTAATGTGTCCGTCTTGTGTTCCATAACATAGTTAGGTAGGGGTTTGAATCCTGCAAGTGTGTGTGTGGGGGTGGAAGTAGGGTGTGTGCAATTACATGTGTGAGAAAACTGACCCTTTTGCCAACCAGTACAACACACCAGCTGCTGCATATTCCAATCTCTACACAGAGATGATGTCAGCACCCTACAAGTACAGCGGAAGAGGCCAAATCTCCCAGTAATGCAAATAGCACGCTCTGCTACTGCGTCTCTCACTACTGTCATAGCACAGTTAGTTATGGCTTTGAATTCCACACATGCCACGTGTGTTTTTGTCACACAGAATGCCCATGTGTGTGGGTTGTTGTTCACAATAATGCATGACATTGATTAAACCAGTAATGGCAATGGACACAGATGATGTATGTGTGTGCCAAATACACATATGTACCTGTGACCTTCAATAGTTCCCATGTCTGATGCCTGCCACATGTGAATACATGGTATTTGCACTGGATAACATTATGACTGTGGTCTTCTGCGGGTGCTGCATGTGGTATGTGTATATACAGTGTGAGATGTATATGGTATCATCCTAGCAGTGAGGGATACACATCTGGTCTGGGGCATATAGTCTACATGTTGTTGATGAACAGGTGCTGCATGTTTTCACCTGTTGTGGGAGTGGTAACAAGTTGTTCCATAGCAATGCAGTGACTACATGCTAGGAACCTTTCAGCTAGGGTGTTGTAGCTACAGTAATTCATCAGCATTCAGTAATACGTCAGCATTCCTGGTGAGGGTATGATGCCAACCAAGGTCAGGGTCATACCAGCCTGTGCCACATGCTCAGAGAGCCCTTCCATGTTCCCTATCATGTAGTCCAGGGAGGTACATCACAGGTCAGCCATAGTGGCATGGACAATGACTGAGTCATATGTGTCCATGCCTCTGACTGACCTGTATGCTTGTGTTATGTGGTGGACCATAGTGCCCCACGGGCATATCACTGTGACCTTCACCTTGTCCAGCCTGGTGAGCGGGACCTCACTGTACCGGACAATAAAGGTACCTAACACAACTGTAGCAGGTGTGTTGTCTAGCCGTACAGGCTGTGACTGTTTGGCACACAGGATTTGTGTGCTATGTGTTGCATGTGCTGTGTTCTGGCTTAACGTATGCCTGTGTGCCAGCTGCAGAGGTGTCTGCTGCTCAGGCAGGATGCTATTCTGAGGCTCCACGAATGGCCCAGTGTGTTCACGTGTTTGGATTGCTGTCAGTGTAGGTCTACATCAGACTGGTATTGTAGTCACTGTAGTATTTCATGCCACCTGACAGGTTATGCCAGTACTGGGTTCAGAGTGCTTAGTCCCCAGTTTGGCTATGTGGTTGCATCTCATACATGTGTTGTACGTCCATGTGTAGGGAGAGGGTTGACTGTGTACATGTGGCAGCTGTGACATTGCCACATGACCCACATATTCCACAACTGTACCATAGAGGTGACTGACAAGTGACCTTTGCACATGCTACCATAGTATTGTGATTGCCATGGTGATTAACAGCACATAGGGCCAATGGGGAACAAGGTACATAGGTTCATAGGTTCATAGGTTCATACTAGGCTATCTGCCCTAGGGCATTTATAAGCCTAGCCAGAATGTGTTTGGCTTTCGCCACCCATTTTAAATTTATTTTGCTATGCCCTTTTCGAGGTTAGTATACTGTGCCTCTGTCTAACAGTGACACAGAAGTGATACCAGGGTAAACCTACGATCTCCCATCCACTCATCAAGATTCCTCTTGAAGAGAGTCAATGAGGGACTCTGCCTAACCTGGACTGGGATTTTATTCCAGAGTGAAGGGAGCCTCTGGGTTATGAATCTGTCCCTCCAGCATGTCCTATTTATTTCAGTGCTGAGGTTCAAGTCTCTCGAGCGTAGCTCGATGGGATTTGGATATTCTGAGGTGCAGCATGTCCATTAATTCGGGTTGGACATGGCTTTATACGTCAGGCACAGATCGCCTCTGAACAGGCGGTATGCCACTGAGTAGAGCTGGAGTTTCTTTAACCGGGCAGCATATGGCATCTGTTTGAGCCCTTTGATCCTCTTGGTGAGGTACTTTTGGGGTCTTTCCAGTTGCTGCAGGTGTCTGGTAAGGTACATCCCAACAGGGGCATTGTACTCAATTATGGGCCTGATGAGGGATGAGTAAAGTGGCACAATGACCGCCCCTGATCTAGATGTGAATCCCTTCATGATGAGGTGGGCTATATAAAATGTTTTTCTAACCACTTTGGCCACGTGGTTGTCAAATGAGAGATTGCTATCAACTTGGGTCCCCAGGTCCCTAATTACTTCTTCTGTACTTAATGGATTACCACCTATGTGGTAATTTGTGGGCACTTTGTTTTGCCAAAGGGATGACTATACACTTTTGGCATTTAGCTTGAGGCCATGGCTCTGGCACCAGTTGTCTGTTTCTATGAGGCCCTTTTGGAGGATGCTTGTGTCGGCTGGAGAGTCGATTATGGTGGCCAGTTTGCAGTCATCTGCGAACTTGGTCAGCCACAGTCCTTCCGTGTTGGCCTGTACCTCCGAGAAATATATACCGAACAAGAGAGGTCCCAGGACTGAGCCTTGTGGGACACCACTTGTAACTGGTTTGGAGTCTGACATGGCTCCAGCAATTCTAACCATGTGGGTTCTGTCCTTGAGCCAGTTTGCAATCCATCTAGTGACATAGGGGTTTATATTTAAGCTGGTGAGCTTCTCTATAATGCCCGAGTGGGGTATTGTATCGAAGGCTTTTGCGAGGTCCAGGTAGGCTGTGTGGACCACCTTCGCCTCGTCAATGGCCTTGGTGACTGTTTCAAAGAAATCAACCAGGTTTAAGAGGCAGGATCTGCCCTTAACAAAGCCGAACTGGGTAGGATCCAGTGTCTGTAGGTCCCCAATATCTTTATTTATGAGGTCCATGATGATCCTTTCCATAGCTTTGCAGACCAAGCTAGTCAGGCTTATGGGGCGATAGTTTCCAGGATCCGTTGAGGCACCACCTTTATGGAGAGGGACCACTGTTGCTGTATGCCACTCTTTGGGCACATATCCTGTAGTAAGGCTGAGATTGAACAGTAGTTTTATGTTTGGGTTTAGCTCTTCTTGGAGTTCATGTAGGACACAGCCGGGACACTGTCTGGTCCCATTGATGCTGTGTTTTTGCTTTGGAGAGGGCGGCTCTTACCTGAGCATCTGAGATGTCAGGGGGGCAGCACTCTGCTGGGATAGATATTTGCCCTTTTGGTGTGGAGGGGGGGAGAAGTTTGCGCTGAACCTGTCAGCTAGGATGTTGGCAATGTCTGTGGGTTCGGTGTTTCTTTTGTCATTTTGGACTAATTCTGAGCATATCTGGGAATTACCACCCAGGTTCCTAACATAACTAAAGAAAGCCTTGTGATTATCCTTAGTGTCCTGTGCAATTTCCTCTCGAAGCTGGCCTTAGACAATTTTATGAGTGCCCGTAGTTTTTTGCTAATACTGATCAGTGATGCCTTCCCTTTTTGGGATTTTGCTCTATCATTTAGTAGCTTCCTCCTTCTATTGTATAGTTTGTTTATGGCTGGGGTCCACCAGACAGGACGTCTGCCTTTGGAGGATTGGGTCTTGGTTTTATTTGGGATCGCATGATCCATGCATTCCTGAAGGTGTCCATAGAATGCGTTTATAGAGGATTCTGCGGTCTGGGCCGTATTTTCCACAGGCCCGGGGGCTTTGAAGGATTCCACCTCGGTTTTGAGGAGTGTGAATTTGCTTTAGAGAAGTTTTTCACTGTGGTTTTCTGGGCAGGGGGTGGGGTTGGGATGTGAATATCCAGTGAGATTAGTTTATGGTCTGATCTTACCAGTGAGGGATACACTTCTGGTCTGGAGCATAGAGTCCCCATGTTGGTGATGATCAGGTCCAGTATGTTTTCCCTCTTGTGGGAGTGGTAACAAGTTGTTCCATAGCATTTGAGTTTATAAATTCTAGGAACCTTTGGGCTAGGGTGTTGGAGCTAGAGTAATGCTCCCAGTCTATGTTTGGGTAGTTGAAGTCGCCCAATATAATGGTGTTTGGAGAGACCTTCATATTTTCCAGTGTTCTCAGGAAGGCTGAGTGGGGTTCCTGGGTTTGGGAGGGTGGTCTGTAGCAGGCTATAACCTGGAAGGCAGTTTTACCCACTGTTAGTTGCACATGGATAGTCTCTGATGCTTCGTGCTTTGCCACCAACCTGGAGGTGTGGGTATCTTTGATGAATATCGATACTCCCCCTCCTTTTGTGGTTCGGTCCAAGTTTTGGGGCCGAAAAGCATGGTATGAGGTATAACCTGGTAGTGCTGGGGTGCTCTCGGTAGCCCTGAACCAGGTATCTGTTACTGCACAGATATCGATGTTCTCCATGCTAAGGAGAGTTTTGAGTGCATGCATCTTGAGGTTTAGACTTCTGGCGTTGAGTAGCATTACTCTTATTCTTATCCCTTGTGATACCTATGGAGGTGGGTTTGTCCTTTGAGCCTTGCCTAAAAAAGCCACTATGGGGGTAGCAAGAGCCTTTGCCAATATCCGAAAGCCCAGGGGTGACAGGTGCAAGCCATCCCTAGCAAAGCAGGTGGTTCAACAGAAGGTGAGTATGTGAGGGTGTAGTGCCTGTGATTAGTTAGCACTGGCATATATGACTGCTCACGTGGACAAATGCCAGGTAAGTCATATGCAATGTGTCACAGGCAACGTACATGTGAACAGGACAAACAGTGACGTTCTGTCAAGTGAGACATGGACATACATATAGTAAGCTATGCAGATGTCACTAGGAGTCCACAGAAGCTCTGTAACTCTGCATTGCAGGTGGGATCAGTGTTCCAGGGTAACTGCAAGCAAACATGCATGCAAACAAAGCTACAGTAAGCAGGGCTGCATGTAGTCCATTGTACAACAAACAAGCTGTACCACTTCCAGTAGGTAACAGTGCAAATATGCAGGCACTATACACATGTACATGGAAATACACAGGTCAGATGGCTAGGGTCCAGTCTCAGCACACAAGTGTACAGACCATGTACCGTCAGGATGTACAATAACTGGATGGAAACCCAGGTGCTCATACCTGCAGTAATACACATGTCAAATAACAGACACTGAGCCTTCACTCAGTGGTTCCATACTTAGTAGGATGTATGCTACCTGGCCTGCCACCACAGTATCCCTGACATGTATGGGGACTCTCCCTCCTGTGACAGTTAGTTTTGTGTGTTGGGGCTGTCTAGCATGGTATGAGATGTGAGCTTGCAGTGCTAGGGTGCTCCTGTGTGTCCTGTACCAGTCGTGTAGTACTGCACACATATCAACATCCTCAAACATCCGCATTGCAGAGTCCAGTGTGGGCAACATGCCACTTGCAGTTTACATGTCCATCATTGCGTATCAATACTTTCATTACCTTATCCCTGTGCTACCTATGTATGTAGCCTTCTGTTGACATCCTTACCACCAGTATGCCAACATGTGCAGATGATACACTATGGTACTTACCATGGGTGTAGACAACAGTACATGACAATCATACCCTTACTGCATCAGGCATGCTGGGATATACCCACAATTATATCAGCACACAGTACTGTTAACAACATGATACTATTACTACACGTCTATGTAGTCACCCTGTGCATCAGCAACATGTTAACCTGTACCTGCACTGATGTTACAGATTGCAGGAGGTGGCACAGTTTCATCATATGCACAGGGTGTGAACTTGGTATGCCTGAGTCAGCCACCGATACCACCAATTGACATGTATGTGTATGTGTGTTGGTGAGGGACAGCAGTACAAGGTGGGGCAATGTTGATGCAGTGTGTGCGTGTATGCGGTAGCCCTAGGTGTTGTCAATTCGCATGTGTGTATGGATGCACACAGTTCCACCTCATGGCTGCCATATACTGGTGTTTGTGGACAGCCACAGACTGTACCTGCCAGGTCATACAGATCAGTGTCTCTGGCCACGGACACGGTACCTGTGCCTTGCAGGGTGCTACGGACCATATCCGGTACCAACCCAGACTGGGTACTGTCATCAGAAGCAGGTGTTCATTGACTGGACACAGATCCCTGTCGGGCCTGGCCAGAGCCACGTGCACGTGGTCTCCTGGGGCGGTCTGATGACAGCACAGACCCAGCATTGCTGGGGCTGCTGCTGGCACTATGGGGCGGCGGCCCTGTTGTCATCTGCGATGACTGCCAGCTGCTGCTGTTGCTGGCATACACCCACGTCGACGCCTCAACCATCCACCATCGCCCTGGCTCATGGACATGTAGTTGTGGAACCGGTCTAATATGTCCCCACAACGTCTGTCTATGACATCGGTGAAATTACGGATGGCAGCCGCAATGTCACGCATACTGTCAGTCATGGCTGTGCGACATGCTGTCAGCTCCCTCAGACCCTGTCTGGTGTACTGTTCCATACGTGACTGTGCCTGCATGACAGCCCAAAACATAGCTGAGGTTGTAAGACCTCTGTGGGCACGTCTGACAGGGGCAGTATGCCCACGGATGCTCCCACGAGAACCCCTGGACATCTGTCTGTGTGGTACCATCTCAGGGCCATGCCCATGGCTGCTGTGTGGGGAGCATGTGCCACAGATACCACATTACCCTGGTCAATGCCCACTGTATCCTGTCCATCACCTAGGGACATTGGTGACAAAGGGTGTATTGGCAGGATAACTGTGCATTGATGGGGTTGACAGCTGTGTACTGTCAATTGGCTGACCAATGACGGACCCTGGCATACCTTCCTGTGCCATTACACAGATGTCATCATTATCAGTACCCATGGCACCTGATTCAGGTTCCCTGCTGCATGACACCAGAGCAGCACCAGAACCTGTGGGAGGGAAACAGGAAACACAGTTTACAATGTCTACACAATATTACCAGTGATGCACACATCCACACATGCACAGGTCCACACATGCACACATGCACAGGTGCACACATGCACAGGTGCACACATGCACACATGCACACATGCACACATGCACACATGCACACATGCACACATGCACACATGCACACATGCACACATGCACACATGCACACATGCACACATGCACACAGTTGCACACATGCACACATGCACACAGTTGCACACAGTTGCACACTACTCAGTATGCGAGATATCAACACACAGACACAGACACACCTGCATGCATACACAGAGCACTACTCAGTGAGCCTAATATTACTATTACTATCAAGACTATTAAAGGTATTGTTAATACACACTCACCAGCATGGATAGGCTGCATTGCTGTTACACCGGAGGGACCTGCAGAAGTGAGGAAACTAATGTCAGTGGGCACAACTGTGCCATTGTTACTGAGTATGATACAGGTCAGTAGTACAACAGTCGCCTTTCACAGGTCAGCTGCTGATATTGAGAATATCACACTTGCACATTAAATACTATGATGACAGCTACAAACCAAGGACACACCTCACACATGCATTAACTACCAGTGTACACAACAGTCAACTATACATATGGCATATTACCTGCACGCTCGTAGTCTTGCTGCTGCGTGGCTCCAGCCTCCATCATAATGCATGTCTGCTGCTGTTGTTGTTGTTGGCGGGCTGGAGCCACAACACTTATGAGTAGTCCCTCCAGTCTGGTGAGTGGGGATGTGTAGCCACCCCACCACCTGTGGCAACCTGTTGCCTGTGGATATCCGACGCACGCTGACGGACATTTCTGATTAAATCACTGCAGTGATGTCGTACCTGCTCATATGTCCTATTATGCGTGCCTATGTCATTTACCCGACGGACCAGGTCTTGCCACAGTGCAGCCCTCTCCTGCTGATTCTGGCTGGTGCGGGAAAAGAGTATTGCATAATCCCGCACCAGGCTCTGGTGTATCTCCTCATCCTCAGCTGCTGAGTAAGCTGGATTGCGCTGGTGAGCCATGGTCCTGAAAAAGGAAATAACATGATATCAGCAAAATATGTCAGCAGAATTTGGCACACATACTACACATGCTACTCGACTGTTGTGATACAACATATCTCACATATATAGCATCTGTCTGTCTATTGGTGGATACACATGTAAATGGCCAGGTATCAGTGCTCAGCCAACAACTGTGCAACAGTACCTGGCACACTCCATATGACATACTACCAAACCCCAGCAGTCAGAACACTGATTCAGGTCCAAAGCACCTCCTCACTCTGGGGTTTGTATCGAGGTACTGTATGGGGTACATCATCAACTACTGTGAGCTGACCACAAACTAATTGCCCTGGATATACATATCCCACCTCCACCACCAGCACAAACGACTATAGTGAATAACATTTCAAATGCAAACTTTACACTTTGTAACAGTGACATGGTATCCTTTCAGCCCACTGGGCCAGTGGAAGACACAACCCACAATGCTGACCCCTTCACAAATTATTTCTACGGACATCTCCGAGAATGCATGGATCATGCAATCCCATATAAGACCAAGACACTCTCCACAAAGGGACAGCATCCTGTCTGGTGGACCCCAGCCATAGACAGATTGTATAACAAAGATGGAAGCTACTGCAAGACAGAGCATAATTCCATAAAGGGAAGGCATGTCTGATCAGCACTAGTAAGGAGCTATTTTCTCACATACAAACATCCATGGGCAACTTTGAGAGGGAAATCAACAGGGACACTACAGATAACCACAAGGCCTTCTTCAGTTATGTTAGCAACCTGGTCAGAAACCCTCCACTATGCTCATAGTTAGTACACAACAACAAATAATTCCCTGAACCCACAGATATTGGCAACATTGTGGCAGACAGGTTCAGTGCAGGTTTCCCCCCTCCCTCTCCCCCAAAATAAGACATACTTATCCCAGCTGACTGTAACCTCCCTGTCATCACAGATGTCCAGGTGAGAGCCGCCCTCAGGAAAGCAGGATACACAACATGAATGGGACCTGATGGTACCCCGGTTGCATGCTACATGAACTCCAAGAGGAGCTAAACACACATATAGAAGTGCTATGTAACACTAGCCTGACTACAGGATATGTACCTGTACACTGGTGCACAGCAGCAGTGGTTCCACTACACGAAGGAGGCACCTCTACATACCAATACAATACAACACAATACAATACATTACAATACAATACAATACAATATGCTATTGCTCCTGGGACTACAGCAGCATACTGTTCTGCTACCCTGACCATTGTGACACATGTGATGTGATGGTACCTGCTGCTGTCAAACAGTTACACAGGGTGACTCATATGGCATATTACCTATCTGACTAACATTCAGCAGGGGTATGTGTGACATGTACTCATGGGGAGTCTTGCTTCTTAACGCTGTGTGGTTTATTGCAGGGTATGTCTTATCTGTGGGTAGGAACCTGTACCTCCACCATGTGCTCTCTATTGCAGTGTCACGGACGACACACAGCAGTCATTTAGGTTGTGGATGGTGTGAGGTGTTACTATGGTTGTTGGACATCTGTCATGGGTGTGACTTAAGTATGTAAATCCAGGAGTTGTAACCTCTATGTGGGTAGTATGTGTGTACTCTGTGGTGTTGTCAGTCACTGTGCATTGGTAATGTGTTTGAGTGCATTGTCACAGTGTTGTACATGTCACTGTGTCCTTCTCCATATCTGTAGCTGTCATGTGAGGTACATACCGTGGCAGCCATTATGTGGTGTGGAGGGGTACACTGACCTACATGTCCATAGCTGACACACCATGTCTGCTGACACATACCATGTGCAGGTATTCCAGGAATAGTGTGCCACTGTGAATATCATTGGGGGACTATTGTACACATTTATGACCCTGTTCACCCCTGACACATGCAGTGGTGGGCAGCCAATCACATATCTGGTGGTTACTGGTGTAGGTGATTTGAAATGGGGTATGGTACTCCAGTTTTGACACTGGTGTTCACTCCATGCCTTTGTCACCAGGCACCTGTTGCAATACATCTGTACACATGTGCCTCACTCAGAATATATATACATCTCTCTCTCTCTCTCTATATATATATATATATATATATATATATATATATATATATCTATATGTATATATATATATATATATATATATATATATATATATATATATATATATATGTCTGTATACATATACACATATATATATTGATGTACATATATTGCTATAGATATGGAGAGAGGGTGTGTGTGTGACAGAGAGGGGGTGAGAGTGACAGAGGGGGTGGGACAGGGGGAGTGTGAGATCGTCATATACAGTCATACCTGTAGATAGTCAGATCTGTCTGTCTATGTATATGTATCTACATATATCTATATCTGTATGTGTGTATTACATATATATGTTTGTACATATTCTATCTATCTACATCTGTCTATGTATTCCTACATCTCTCTCTATGTATGTATACATATATGCATATTATATATATATATATATATATATATATATATATATATATATATATATATATATATATACATACATACATATATTGACATACATACATATCCATATGATAGATAGGTATATCAACATGTTTGTTTACAAAACTGTATACACACACTAACATACTGCTAAACATACATAACTGTGAAACCTACTTTGTACATTGCACTACAACCTACATTCAACCTACATTGATATGTGCACATAGATGCTCTCACATACATATGTATGTACAGCCTTCACTGATAGTTGCTGTATGTCCCCTGCCCTTTGCACATCTTCATATACATATGGATACAGACCAATGACACATATGGAGGGTTCACAGTATGTAGACTTTTATAGTATTACTTTACATTACCTGTGTTTGTCACAGCTGCTTGTGTTGCCATCTGGTTTTGTGTCCTGCTGCTCCACTTGCCAGTTGTCAGCTTTCAAGTGGTTGTTGCTGACCGGTTTTGTTTGTGTATGTTTAATTTTTTTTCTCTGTCTCTCTCTCTCTCTCTCTGTCTCTCCCTACCTCCACAGGGTGCAATGAAAGTATTGCATGTGTGGACTGGGAGTACAGCATGCTTTTGTAGGTATCTGCATATGTCCATGTGATGGCCTCTGCACCAATTGTTAGCCAGCATTTGCTAATTGCATGCAGCCAGTTGTGTACTGATTGCAGTTCTCACTGTGATTTCAGGACAGTGCTATAAAAAGGTATGTGAGATAGGCATAGCCCTTTCAGATTTTAAGGGCAGGGACCATGCTGGTATGCTGTGGACACTGTTCTGTGAGTGTAAAGGTTAGTATCTCTCTCATATTTCCGGCTGTGTTGTAGATTAACATTTCTCCATTCATTTCTCCAGTTTCCTGTACTAAGTGTGTATGTACACTGACACCTAAGACTACTACTACTGTTAATGTGGGTGTGTGTGCTTTCCTGTGGGACATGTGGTGTAACTGGTGTATAGCAGTGGCTCTTGCACTTTGTTGCTATGGCTTCAATATTTGCCCTTTACATTCACTACTTGTATGCCTGCTAGGTGTCTTGACTGTAGTGTGTTGCTGTGGCTTTCCTATTTTCCATGTACATTCACACCTTGGAATGCTTGCTATATCTGCTAGGGTGTTACTGCATGCAGTGTGGTCTGGCCATGGTGTGGGCCTTGACATCTATTAGGGTATTTGAGTATGCTGCTGAGCAGGCCCCAGAGACTCTCAGGTGCATCTTTTATCTGCCTCATGGAATGGTACATATCAGTGGGGTACACCCATTAAATTGTCTGGTATTCTGCAGTTGTGACTGTGGGATAGCATGAGCATATGTATTACTACACTATTTCTGCCGTGCAAGTGGTGCATACTTTCAGTACTTCATAGTTACCATTGCATGTGTTGTAACACCTTTCTGCCTACTGTTTGTACATTTCACATGGAGTCTGTGGGGCATCCCTGTAACTCAGTCACTGTTGCTATGTCTAGGCTCTTAACTATTCAAATATGGCAGTGTCAGACCTCTCAAGTGTACAGATATTTGCAGGTTGTCCACATTTCTGCCTCATATTTTGGTCAATATCTCATGAACAGCTCTTTCTGGCAAATCACTCTGGGCTCAAGTCAGACTATAGTGACAAACATTTAAGTTTCAGACTTCATACCCTTCCAAACATCCAACAAAATGCAGAACCTGTTACTCTCTGAACTGTCTAAGTTTGTTGTAACATTATTTGGAATGTGTCCCTGTTTTTGGCCCTTTGCTCCACATATTTTATTACTTGGTCCGGATGTGTTCCTGTAAGAGGTTGTGGGGTATGGGCAGTGATTATCCTGCTGTGAGTATGTGTGTGGCTTGCAAGGTGCTACAGTGACATTATTACCTACTAGCTACCAACTAGCATGGCTGTTTCTGTTCACACACTACTATTATAGAAATCCACTAGATTTGACAGTAAATATACATGACATGCTTTGTGTACTACACATCCTATATTCCCTTTACATTCATTCCTACTATTACATGATATATTTATTGTAGCACAATGTTCTTATATAACAGTCATGGCTTAGTGGTAAGTCATGCAGACTACTGTTTCCAAGGTCCTGGGTTCGGGACTGACAGTGGGATTTTATTTTGCTTTTGAACAGACTACAGGACCTGTCATTCAGAGTGACTAAGGCACTTTTAAGCAGTTGTAACCGGGTTAGCGCTGGTTTGCGCGGAGCTCCCGCATGCGCACTGGCGTTCAGCTCTGCGCACACCCGCTTACAACCGCTTAAAAGTGCTTACTCTTGCGCACACCCGCTATTTTCTTTGAAAGAAATGAAAATGGGGAGACAGGAAAGTGGTGAAAAAGGGGTCACAAAGAGGGTAAGACAGTAGGGAAACAAGCTTGGGTTTTGCAGGAGGGATGTAGGTAAGGCCCATAGCTGCCCATTTCTTCATCAGCAACAGCTGTGCATATGTTTGTAATTTGGTGTGACATTTGAAACCTTCCACCCCTGAGAGAGGTGTAAGGACAACAATAATACTTGTTGTACAGCCAATTGTAATTGACAGTTTCCATGTCCAGCAGACATGTGTGCAAAATGGGCAGCTATGTATGGGGCGTAATTTTTTTGTGGGTACAGAGTGCCCTTTTTTTTTTTTTTCAGGTGAGAGTGGTATGTCAGGTAAAGGAAGTCGGTATAGCTGGGGAGGTAGGTTGGGTAGGTCAACAGACAAGACAAACAAGACGCATACAGGGGCGGTGTATGACATGTGTGGGGGGGTTACACAATTGACGGGGACGGATGTTTGGATATCTAGAGCCCATGAGCCCACAGATGGCAACAGTGGAACTGATATCCCCACCCATGGGCAGTTGCCACTGTGCCTTCACTGCCCAGGACGGGGCTGTGCTGGGGGCTGTGTAGGCCGGGCAGCAGGCATGCCCGTTAGTTGTGCCACCTGTGCCTCAAGCTGGCGTAGGGGCCCAAGAACAGCTTCCTGGATCTCCCTACGCACCACAGTCCGGACGCTACGGAGGGTGAGTGGTGGTTCTCCTCCGGCCACACTTGCAGAGGGGGGATGAGCCCCATCCCCTGCAGCGCTTCCACCCGCAGGTGGCACAGGGCCACCGGAGGAGGGTCCGGACTGGGCACTACTGCCAGGTGCACTCGCCAGCTGAGGTGGGAGAGGTGGGTCCGCTGGAACCCGCCTTCCCTGTCGTCCTATGTTTTGCATTATGTCATGACAGTTTGGGTTAGTAACATACAATACCATTCACAATTAGTTGTAACAGCATGCATTAGTATTCCCATTAACCAAACACCCAGATATTCAAACCATTGAACAGCAAGCATAACACATGCATAATTTGAACAGCAATACACAGTCCAACAACATGCAGGGTTGATTGATGGCAACAGGCCATCAGGTTTGGATGTATGAACAGGGCAGATGCATCAACGTACATGCAAATATGTATGACCCAACAGGACAAATGTCCAGGGGTGTTAATTGTGATTGCACATACCAATTTCACGTGGAATGGATTATATGTGGTTATAGGGTAGGGTGAAGAAAATTTAATTAACACCTTCAAATACCAATACATATGCTGTACATTTCTAATAGCTGCAGATATATACACACTACAGTTCTACCTACAGTTTCCTATGTGATAACTACTTCAAGTTGGTGATAGGAATGTTACTGCTACATCAATATACATTTTCATTTTTATTCATACACATTCATATCTGGCTCTGTTCAGCTACATCATCCTGCTACATTTGCTTTATATAGCTATAGACAACTGTGGATGTTTGGTATTTCAGACAACCATACTATCTGCATATTGCAGACTGAGAGCAACATATCCAGATTTTGGGATACACATTCCAGCTGCAGGAACATTTTGAACACATTTCGCAGTTTGGTTCTGCTTGTCACATTCATTTCATTCTGTACTGACTGCAGTATACTTTATTCAGGAGTTATTACTACTTTATTGGTGGATTCATAACTCTTTCTCACACTCTCTCACTTGTTTTATTTTTACAATTCAGGATGGTACTTACTTCTAGGCTTTATTGACATGTTTTACCTGTAGTTATTACAATCCTTTCCAACAGTCTCACTTCTGTCATGTTTCAGTATTTCAACAGGGATATATTTCACACATGTGTTTTACTCAGCTTCTGCAGCTGTACTTTTCAGCCTGCTGCAGGTTGTGTACTATTATATTACAGGTGGGACATCTTTATTTCAGACTTTATTTCAGACATTTTCATTTTTCTGTTTGGATTACAGACTGCAACACACTTTTGTAATCAAGCAATACTTGCAAACCCTCTTACACTGTTACTTGCACATTTTATTACTTAGTGACTACACTGCACTCTTTTGCTAACTGTCATACTTTTATATTTATTTACAGTTACAGGGAGAGGATTACTGACCTGCCTGGTGGCGCAACCGCACCAGCCTATCGCCATAGGCTCTACGGTTCACAGAACGGACACCTGCAGCTGTAATATAAATAAAGTAATATTGGAATACACATCTCCATAATATCAGCTAGGTTAATTTCTTACATAAATAATTAGATGTAACTTACTCAGTAGTGGGGCGTTGGGCATTTGCCGGGCCTCCTGGATCCAACGGTTCAGTTGGTCCTGCTTCCATCTCTTCAGGTCCGCATGGTGGTGACGGACCTGCTCACCAGTCCTTGGTATCCCTGTGGCACTGGTAAGATCATGAGCCAACCGGTCCCACGCCTCAGCCCTATATGCTCCCCACAGGACCTGGCCCTGCATGAGTTGGGCCTCATGATTGTGGACAAGGAGCCAAACCATATATTTGGACTCCTCAATGCCCCACCTCTGTGCTCGAAAGCAACTACCCTCACCTACACCTGACATTCTGGCTGCAAGTTGGTTCTACAATCGGTTATGCTGTGTATTCCGCCTATGGCGCTTATATATGCCGTTTTTCATCCACTTATCTGTGATTGGCCATTTTGGAATTGTATCAGCTTCACAAAACCTGCTTTGTCATGCTCCTCTTTCTATTCATTCCTATATATTTGCTATTACTGCATTTCTAAGTACAGCTGTCATGGCTTAGTGGTTCAGTACCTTGACTATGGTGCATGGTATCCTGGGTTCGAACCTGGCCACTGCTTTTTATATTTTATGACTGTCTACACAGGCTAGGAGGTGTGTCTGTGTAAAGGCAGTTTTGTTACAGCTTGCTCAACGTTGCCCGTCGGTTAGCTTGTTGGCGCGGCGCACAGCTCCGCACAAACGGGGTACGCTGGTTTACCCGTCATTTGGCTGTCAGCACGCATATTACGCTCAGCTCAGCTACGGGTACACAGTTTCAGCATGTTAAACCACTGCTCACCTTCAGGCACTCATTTTACACCTGTTAAACCACTGCTCACCTACGGGCAGATGCACTCAACTTGTTAAACTGTAGCTCAGCTATAGGCACATCTGGCATTTTTTATTATTTTGTTATCTCACATTTCTTCAAAATAAATGGCCCATTTCATTACATTTTACATAAAATATAATTTTATATGTGTACATATATGTCAGGGACTTGTTTTGTGCTTATTTCACTAAAAATAAAAATTGATGTTGTGGGGGCTCAAACCATGACTGCCTGCTCTTCAGCTGATGTCTCTACCACTACGCTATTGCTTTTTGGTTTACTTTGCATATTTAGTTCTTATATGCTTTTCCACTGACTACTAACTGTGGCTTAGCTACGGGCACGCCCACGCAAACGAGCACTCACGGGCAAACATCTTTACAATTTAAAAAAAATATAACATGTTCATTTATATATTTTATGTTCATAGTCTGTGGGGGCATGTGTTGTGTTGTGTTTATTCACATTTCCATGGACTCTGTTGTGGGAGTTTACTTTCGGGACTTTTACTCTTCTGGGGGCGTGTCCGTTTGCAGGGCTCGGCCTACGGACATGCCCCCTACTGTCTTCCATGGACCGTGTAAGCCTTAGGTGTGATTCAGCATGCCCTCATGCATATGCATGACATGCTGACGTCACACCGTTTAACTGTAGCCTCCGTATAAGCCTTGGAACTCTTACACGGAGGCTTTGTGAATCCTGCCCATGGTATATTTAGAGAGAAAACCAGGGTAGAGAAATTGATAGAAGTAAGGAAGTGAGTGAAGAAGGGAAAGTAAGCAGATGCAAGGTATGAATAGGTATTTGTCCACATTTGTGGATATAGTTTATCCTGGTGTTTAGCAAGAACAGACCCAGATTTTGATGGCTCCCACGCATACCTCTCAACCTTTTAGTGCAAGAAATATGGACAGAGCCTAAAATAATAGGGGACAATGGCAAAAAAAAAAAAATAGGGGACATATTTTAAATATTGCTCTTAGAAACTTAGAAAGTTGCTAAAAGAACAGGAGTTGTGTTAGCATACATTTTCTAAAGGATACAGTCTGAAATCTGAATGTATATCATTTAGTGACTTTACTCTTCAGTGATTTGTCTATGAAAATCTGGACAGCTGAGAAGTATGTAAAATAAATTACCAAAGGTCTCTTTTGTTACATCCATTAGTAACTACAAATGTATGACTTTATGCATGACATGGAATTTTAATGGTAGTCAGGCACTCCCATTTGTCTCATGAAAGTGTAACATCATTGGGCTAGTTGTCATGTTGTGTATATCTCTCAAGTGTTCAAAAATTCTAACATTTCTGGAAATGTGTCCTTTACAAAATTTTGGACATGATATGGTGGACAATTTGTAGCCACAGTGGGTGTTATAAGTGTATACCAATCTATCAAACATAAATATATCATTAGATCTAAACTAATTTTGTGACGTTGCAGAAGATTAAGTTACTCATGACCTTACCTCCTTTTGTTGAAATCACAGTTACTTTATCGTCAAATATATCTCTATAAAAGTGGGATGCTAATGGATAAGCCTGCCGCAGTTGTTAGTTTACTCATGTGCACATTTGAGCAGACATACAAGTGTGAAGACTTCTGTACTACTACTAATAATCCTATTTTATTGCTACTACCTTGATGATCTACTTCTTTGAAAGGAAGATATTGTTCGTTTTCAGGCATTTTTCGCTAGAGAATAATGAAATGATTTGAAATTTCATTTACAGATACATTTTCTTACACATAAACTGAACACTTGGATGTGAGATTGTGTGTTAATCATACTAAGTTTCAACTGAGTAAACCCATTGCCACTAATGCCTTCTTATTAGTATCTTGTACACATCTCAAACACTTGGTAGAGTTTGCCCATTATGAAAAACTTTTGTAAGCTAACAGGCTGTGATTTGAGAAACTACAGTTTGAATAAGTGGCCTCGGTCATTATGCTTAGACTTGAGGACAGTGGCTACTCTGATAAAATACCCTCTGAATCATACAGTATGGTACAAATGTTTTAAAGACAGTAAACAAACATGGTTTTGACCAGTTATGGCTGCAAGACATCTCCCTTACAGCAGGATGTATTGTTATTAGATATGCCCCGACTCACATGGGACAAAAGAGCAATTTGCAGGAAGCATAGGTTTATATCACAAATTATTCAGCTAAAAAATAATTGAGAAATCGAG
This sequence comes from Protopterus annectens, assembly GCF_019279795.1. NCBI lineage: Eukaryota > Metazoa > Chordata > Ceratodontiformes > Protopteridae > Protopterus > Protopterus annectens. Next base: position 1,469,995,228 of record NC_056733.1, read on the forward strand.
AACAGCATATGAAAATTCATCACGACCTATGGGCAAGTTAGTCCATTCAGGAACTTTTCCCTTAAGCACAAATAATAAACATATTGAATTCAATGACTAGGTGTTCAATCTTACTTGTATGAAAATTTTTCAACACTGAACATCAGTATGCAAACAAGTTGTGATAAACATTACATTTGTTCCCTGCGCCGGTAATTTATGCCTTCAGCTGTTCCCATCCACGATTTATAGGACAAAGTTCTAGGTAAGGCAGAATTATAATCTGAAAAACCTTGACAGACATATGCAAAAACTCAAGAACCAGCCCACTAGCATTGCAATTTTATGAGATGTGTGAGACAGCCCACTCATTATAATTCTTTGTCATGTTTAAAGTCAGATATTCTAATGTACTGATGATTGTATTTGATTTGCTAACCAAGTTGTTCAACTGAGATGATGCTCCTTTTCACTGGAGGGCCTGACAAGACATATGCAAAAACTCAAGAACCAGCCCACTAGCATTACAATTCTGAGATGTGTGAGACAGACCCACTCATTATAATTCTTTATCATGTTTAAAGTCAGATATACTGATGTACTGATGACTCTATTGTATTTGATTTGCTAACCAAGTTGTTCAACTGAGATGATGCTCCTTTTCAATGGAGGCCCATGAGTATTGACTGCTGAAGGAGTCAAGTGCAGGACTACGGGATAAAAACTGTTGGAAGTTCACAGCCCTAGTCCACTGTGCTAAACTGCCAGACTAACCAATGTTCTTTTAAAATGAGAAGAAGTTTGCCTGACTTTTAAATATGACAAATTACAGCACAAAGGTGTGAGCAGTATAGAGGATTATGATTGGGTCTCCTCTCATAACCTGCTTATTATGTGTTTGAGACATGGATGCTAAGAAATTTACTTCGAGTGAAGCTCAAGAGGTGAATCTTGGTATCCATGTTGACAACATATAATAAAGGGTTATGATCGGAGATCCATTTGTAATTCCCTTATCCGCTCCATGTAGTAGTTATTACAGAAGACAAAAATGTGCTAATTGTTTTGCCAGCTTTCAAAGCTGTAAAGCACTTAGCAAGCACTGTCAGAAAGGCAGTAACACACTCTCTTATGTTAGGGACACATTACCAGCACAGACAAGAGGCAGAAACAAATTTGATTTTTATTTGGCCATTGTTGTTTGCAGATCGGCAGTGGCAGATTTAATTGCCAAGTGTGATAATCTTAACAAATAAGGCAGGGGGTGTCAACATTTGTTAAGATCTGGTCTCAAGCTATAGAAGCACTTAACAGATTTGTCTTTTTTCAAATATCAGAGCATAATCACTGCTCTCCATACACTACAAAGCTTTAATGAAACACTTGGCATACTATTTACCTATACAGATATTTATTTATTTACTTACTTACTCATTTTCCATGTGACAGTCTGTTATATTGTTCTTTGTCTCCCTCTAGTGCTCAGAATGTTTAGTGTTACCTTATTCTTAGAATTTTATTCCTTTTATTCTAGGATCTAGACTAGTTTAGTTTTTACTAGTTAATGAATTAATTGCTTGAAGCTATTAATACATGCTGCATTACTGTTTATTTACTTTTGATGCTGCAGTACTGTTTAATTAACCTCAAATGTTGTTACTGAGGCGCTTGCTGTTAGTAAAGAAAGAAAAAAATAAGAAAAAATAAAAAAACACACTGGAACTACGTCCAGCTTAGTGAATACATTAGTTGAATTTTAAGATGCGAGTCAACTTTCGCCATAAGTGGATGTATGCTCTAAGCCTAAAAATCCATGAGTATTCTTCCATATCAGTAATATGTATAATCTCACCTAAACTCAACTAAAACCTTCAAAATACAAAGCTTAAAATTATGTTGAATGCCACTATCAGCCTTATGCCTATACAATGCATTAGTAAGGACCTGTCTATTTATTTCAGATTTGTGATTACCAATACTCTTGTTTAAATTTCTGATTTATTTTACCAAGATAATAAGCCTCACAATGATCAAACAGAGCTAAATAAACTAAGTTTTTAGTATTACATTTACATAGGCTCATAGGATCATAAGATGATAGGAAATTACTAGGCTATTGATCCAGAGGTCATTTCAAGCCTAGCCATTTCAATCCAATGTAATGACTGCCTATGTCTAGGAGGGTTGCGGGCATTATTCCCAGTAAGAATTTACTGTGCATCATCGACTCGTCCAGTTTCCGTTTGAACAGTGTCATAGAGGTGCTCTGTTTCACATGAATAGGTAGCCCCACAGACTTGGTCATCCACAATTCTTTAGTTTTGGCCTGAACGTCTGAGACGTATATACCAAACAGTAGGGGGCTCAGCACTGATCCCTGTGGCATCCCACTGGTAACAGGTCTGCTGGGTGATATGGAGTCACCCACTTTGATATTGTGTGTCTGGTTTGTGACCCAGTTAGCAACCCATCTTACAATGAAGGGGTTTACATTCAGTTTGCTACGTTTATTGGTAATGCCTGAATGTGGGATTGTGTTGAAAGCCTTTGCCAAGTTGAGGTATGCTGTGTGCACAGATTTGCCCTCTTCAATGGCCCTGTTCACATTTTTGAAAAAATCCACAAAACGTAACAGGCAGGATCTGCCCATAACAAAGCCGAAGTGGATAGGATCCAGGGTTTGCAGGTCACCTTTGTCTTTACTTATGAGGTCCATAATGATATGTTCCATGGCCTTACAGATGAAGCTGGTCAGGCTTATGGATTTGTAATTCCCCGGGTCTGTTGCTAGACCACCTTTCTGGAGGAGAATAACTTGCTGTTCTCCATTCCGCAGGAACAAAATCTGTGGTTAGGCTATGATTGAAAAGGGCACTTAATGGTGACGCTAGTTCATGTTTTAGTCTTTTTAGAAGACAGCCTGGGATGCCATCTAGTCCCATAGAGGCTGTGTTTTTCCCTTGGACAAGGTTTTAATGACCTGTTCTTCAGATATGTAGGGTGTGGGGGGGTGGGGATTTGGGGCAAGGTTTGTGATAGATTTTCAGGAGATGGGGGGGGGTGAAATCTTTGCCAAACCTATCCACTAGCAGGTTTGCTATCTCTGTGGGGTCAGTGAGTGTGATACCATTGGTCACTAGTTCTGCATATGCCTGGGGCCTACCTTTTAGGCTATGTACATAGCTGTAAAAGGCCTTATGGTTATCCTTGGCTGTGCTAGTTAAGTTTTTCTCAAAGAGACCCTTAGAGGATTTGACAAGTTATCTTATTTGCCTGTTGAGGCTCAAGAGAGTGCTTTTCCATTGTTGGGGTGTCGCCTTTGTTTTCATGGACAGCAACCTTTTTGCATTTATTGCAAAGTTTGTTGATGCTGGATGTCCACCATGGTGGCTTATTTTTACTTGGGGCTCTGGCTTTGATTCTTTCTTGTACAGCCGAGTCTATACACTTATGCAAGTGATTGTACAGGGCTTTAGTGTAAGCTTGGGTGTAGTTAACACTTCCAATTGGGGGTGGGGCTCGGAATGCATTTATACCTTCACCTAGGAGGGTATAGTTTGCCTTGGTGAAGTTCTTTAGTCTGATTCTGCTCTTTGTGTGTTCTGGTGTTTGCGTCAGCTCATATGTGACTGATTTGTGGTCAGATTTAACTAATGAGAGTCCGATAGTTGTGGTAGTGCATCCGTTTGACATGTTAGTGAGGACAAGATCTAGTATGTTTGTTCCTCTTGTCGGGGTATGAATAATTTGTTCCAGGGCATTTGAGTTAACAAAATAAAGGAACTTTTGCAATAGCGGAGTAGGGCTAACATAGGTTTCCCAGTCATGCTCGTCATGACCCATGGAGTGGGATCTATAACTTGCTATGATTTGAATGGGGGGGATCTTACCCACCGTAACCTGAACTTGGAGTAACTCCATGGAGTTGTGCAGTCTAACTAGATGAGAGGTGAATTTATCTCTAATAATATAAATAGAAACACTGCCTTCTTTGGTTCTCACACATTCATTTTGTGGTCTGAATGTGTGGAAGGCATTGTAGCCTTGCAAGGCCAGGGTATTCTCTGAGACGTTGAATTAGGTTTCTGTGACTGCCCAGGCATCTACATCTTCCAGTGACAGAAGTGCTTCCAGGGTGTGCAATTTTTGGTTTAAGCTCCTAGCATTTAGCAGCAGGACCCTTGTTTTGTTATGATTGGCAAATTTCACATCGGTACTATGGGGGATGCAAGAGCCTTTGCCAGCAGTCAAAAGCCTAGAGGTGACAGGTGCAAACTGTCTTTGGCAAAGCAGCAAGGTTTGTCAACCATGGCTTCCCAGGTTGACAGGAACTGGGTCCCCACTGAAAGACACCAAAAACTAAGCCAGTTATTGAAATCAATCATTTTTGTTTATACTGTAGCATCATTGTAGGTGAGGGTAGTATGCTGTTCAAGGCTAGGGACATACCTGTCTGGGGCATGTACTCAGAGGGATCAATCATGTCTTTCTTTATATAGTCCAGTGAGGTACATCTCAAGTTGTTTACACCAACATGAACTATGACAATTATAATGGTAATTGTTGCTAAGAGACCTGAGTGCTTGCATGATCTGATGAATCCTGACACTGGACAGGCAGCTAACTGTAACTTTCTCCTTGTCCATCCTTGTGAGTGGGACATCCGTGTATCTCACTATTGAGTCTCCAATGAAAGAAAATTTGTGTTTTGAGTGTTACGCATTACAGACTTGGTAGGTGAGACACTGGTGTTGCTATGTGTCATGGGTGTTGTGGGAGCTGTGTTAGTCAAAGGCTCCATACCTCTCAACCTCTTACTGCAAGAAATCTGGATAAAACCCTACAAAATGGAGGGACAATGACCCAAAAATAGGGACAGATTTTAAATAGTGCTCTTTTAAACTTAGAAAGTTGCTAAAGTAACAGGATTTGTTTTAACATACATATTCTGAAGGATTTGAAGTCTGAAATTGAAATGAATGTCATTATTTAATGGCTTCAATCCTCAGATCATCCCAATGATTTGCCAGAAAACCACAAATTTTATGATGAACAGACCAAAGATATGAGCCAAAAATCTGGGCATTCTGCAAAACTCTGTACAGTTGAGAGGTATGAGTCATAGCAGTCTTGTGTTTTGGAGGTCTCTGGTATCTCCGTAGTTTTTTTGAGAGAACCTCCACGCATGTTCATTTTTGTGTTGGATGCATATTATGTATAAGAGTAGTGGTACTATGTGCATGTGTAGTGGTAGGCGGGTTAACAACCTTTTCTGTACTACTGTTTTAAATGCAAGAGAGCATGGGTTCAAGATTCTTGGTGCAGATACATCTCTCACACTCTATACTAGAGTGAATTATTAGTAGAGGGTTGTCGGTGTACATAAGGCAATTGCTACATTGCCTCAAGAGACCCAAATCAACAAGGTTGGCAGGAGCAACAAAGATGGTCCAACTGTCCATAATGCTAGGTTGAAGACTGTTGTCACTGGGGGGGCTTTTCAGGATCTATCAAGGAAGACCACAGTGGATGGATATTTTTGTCTGGGTTTTTTTTTTTTTTGCTTTGGTAAATTAATAGGTTTCAGCTCACTAGCAGTATTTCTTTGACTGGGAAGGTACTATGGATGAGGGCTTTATTCAAAGTTCTTACCACAAACAGAATGCTTAAAAGTTTTATTAGTAAAAATGTATTTGCAGTATGTACATCCTCCACATCTAAAGATACCATTCCTAGTGGTCTTAAATGGCATAGCAGTGTGAGGTTACTCCTTACAACATAAAAGTTGTTTCTGGTTAGAACTCCTTCTATACCCAAAATTTGGTTTATCTTAAACAGTTTGACTCAATTCAGGTATGTCTCGTAGACTGCGCCAGTATTTATTAATGATTTTCTTAACTGCAATGTATTCCTATTATAAGTCAGTAAGCATCTTTGTGTCTTGGTAGTGGGATGTACCTCTTTATTAACTACTGACCTATCTGAAAAAATAGGTCTCATCTTCCTTTGTCTTTGTCGTTTAACCTTATCACTTGTAGATTTTACATTCAACGTATCATAACCTCTATTTTTAAAATTAAATGATGTTATCTAATTGAATGTTCATCATCTCATGTAATGTGTTTAACCTCACTACCCCAGTGACATCTGATTCTGTACAACATTATTAAATATGAACTGTGAATGCATACTGTTTCTATGTAGGTATGAATTGTGTTAAGCAGGTTTTTATATAACTTAGTCTCCAGAGTACTGACAATATTTCCAAAAATCGTAATAGCTAAAAAAATTAGTACTATTACATGAAAAATTACATTTAAACCTCAAAAATGGTAATGCACTGGAGGTGTAATGATAGAATTCGTCAAATAAGTCAGCATCTCAATGCCATATAAAAAATAAATTATCAACAAAACAATGGTAAAACACAATGTTCTCCCTAAACCTGTTTTTATATGATAAAACAAACAGTTGCTCCCACACATACTTTATAATTTTTGCATAAGTGTTAGCTACATGTGAACCCATAGTCACACAATGCACCTGCTTATATAATTTCCTCTGAAATAAGAAAACATTGTTGGCTTAGACCAGCAGTAAAACTTGGCATAACAAATTTATGTGTGATTGACTGCATTCAGTGAAGTCAAGCAAAAACTCTTTTACAAAACGCATGCCTACATCATTTGGTATCACTATAAAAATAGAGTCCATATCCATAGTGGCAAAACTACAATCTTTTAAGCCATTCGGCAGTGAAGCTTCATAAAGTTGTAAAAAACTCACTGGTATCCTTAATAATTGTGCCAGCTATTTTGAACCCTATTCTAAGTTGTGTTTCTAAAAACTTTGAAATAGGTTTGGTTGTCCACACTCTAGCTGAGACGATCAGTCTCAGAAGTGGGACAGATAACGATTTATGTATTTTTGGTATGCTGCAAATAAAGGGCATTTTTGGGGTTTCAGTTTGTAAATAGTCAAACAAACATGTATCATTCTTTCCTTGATCTAATAACATCTTTAGAGTCCCCAAAAATCTCATTAATAATCATATGTAACTTAGGTCTACTTATGCATACATAGTCTTGGCTAGTAATATAGGTGCTTGTATCTAACATAACAACCACCCCCCTTATCGGCATTCTTAATTGTAATGTCAGATTATTTATTAAGGAATTTATAGCTGCATTCTCACTTGGTGTAAGATTATAAAACCTATTAATTTTTTGCATGCTATATAAATCATAGATTTTGCATTCCACAAGACTTGTACTATGGAATTAGTGTTAGGTATAAAAGTGCTGGAAAGCTTTAATATTTTTTCACTATTTTTCATCAGCCTGAGAACCAAACATTATTTTTAATTTCAATGTTCTTTCTTATAAAATATTTAAATCTGGATAAAGTTCTTGAAATGTCACTATATGATGCTGACACAAATGTAAGTCCTTTATCTAAAATGGACATCTTGTCTGCACGTAAGCCATGGATAAATTAAATAGTAATGAGTCTAATACATCATATGACTACACTTTATTGGATAGTGGTAAGTGTTCTTCGACTGGTGTCTGTAATGTGTTTTCTTTCTCCACGGTTGAGGTTCTGACATAGGAAGGGGTTTCTTTAAAAAAAACAAAACTCTATGGGATCCAGTGCTCAAACAGAACTAAGATCCATGAATGTTTGCTGCTGGTCCACTATTAAATTAGGTTTGACAGGTCGCTTAATGTAACATGCGTATTTCTCTGCTGTGACATCATAAAGGGCTCTAAAGCTGGTGGTGGTAATCCATTATTATTCAAAATTTCTGAAGAAGTGTTAGACTGCAGAAGTTCTGTGCTCAATGGTGCTAATCCATTCATATTCATTACAACCAAAGCGAGTGAGATTGCTATGTTGGACAACCTTGCTTCCTCCTTCTGGCCCATTCAGATATGTGTTCATTCAATGCGTCAGTATTGATTGGTGAATGCGCAGCTACAGTGGAATTTAAATATCTGTAGTAGTAAACTCATTCAAAAAACATGAAGTATTTTCTGATCTAACTGTTTTGCCATTAACCTAAGTGAACACATGCCCATTCTTAAAATTGTTCATGAGGGAGCTAGCTGTTAGTACATACACCTCCATTGATATTAAAATTGTCTTCCTATTTGCTTCCCTTTGTTAATGGCCATTGGTAGATTATTTCTAATTTTAGAACCACTCCAGATTTGTGTCTATTGATTGGATGTTCCAGTTATTGGACTGTATAATGGGCAGCATACCTTTCAACCTGTTAGAACAATAAATCTGGACAAGCCATAAATAAAAGTGGGAAAGAGGCTCAAAAATAGGGACAATTTCTACATTTTGCTCTTACAAACTTAGAAAGTTGATAAACTAAAATGTTTTGCAGTAGTATGAATTTTCTGAATAGTATGTCTGAAATTCAAATGTCTGTCATTATCTAACTTCAGTCTTTAATGATTTGTCACTAATTTGCCAGAAAACCACAATTTTATGAAAAATGGACCAAAAATATAAGGCAAAAATCTGGACATACTGCAAAAATCTGTACAGTTGAGAGGTATGATGGGCAGTGAGTCATCCTACTCTATGTTTCTGAAATAAGAACCCTATTATAAGAAAAATAATTTTGATGTGTAATGAAATTATGTTGTTTTCTAAATATACATTAGGTGAGTTGTTCATATTTCTGTACTTTCTGCAATAATTCTTAAGATCTTGATATATATATATATATATATATATATATATATATATATATATATATATATATATATATATGATTTCTATGGATGTGCTATGCCTTTTTTTCACAATCCTGACTATGTAAGGCTCATGCTTGTATATTTTATATCTTTCAGAATGTGGATGAAAAACGAACACAGTCAGCAAACCCAGATAAGAAAGAAACGTTGAAAATGGAAGACAACACAATTTATACACCATGGTCTGAAGGTAACATTAAATAATAATTTGGGAGTCCACATTCTGATGTGGTTGTTGTGCAGATTGTCAGAAAAGTAATATATTGGTATGTTAGATAACGAAGAATTGTTGCAAAGCCACTGAGTAACATAATGGCCAAATTAAGTAGGTGAAGTTATCCTTATTTATCAAGGATGCCTGTTGCATAGCCACAAAATGAACAGCACCAGAACTACTAAATGTAGGGATTTTAACTTCACATGTCATTTAAAAAGGACATGTGGGAGGTACAGGTATGTATCTCAGAGAATCCCCATTCTCTAGAATAGGTTTCCCATCCATGTGAAGAAGTGCCCTTCCATAACCCTATTCAAGCACAACCTGGACCAGTAGATAAAAAATCAAAAATTTACCCCTGCTCTGACACCTATGTTTCTGATGGGCAGAGGGATGGTTATACTTTAGAAAACTGCCAACCAACTACATCAGCAATAGATAAAATTGAACATGAACGGATGAAAATTTTGAAAAATAAAAAAATGTTTTATGGTCAGTGATACCCCCACTCCCCTGCTACTTATATATCCCAACTCTGAGTTCACACAACAACAGGCAAAACCCTTCTCCCCACTGTGCATTAAATGCTGGCATTGTACCATTGTACTACAAAGGTACCTTTTGATACAAAGAGGCACCTAAAAAACTTTCAATGTACTGGCCGTGTGACCAAACTATATATATATATATATATATGTGTGTGTGTGTGTGTGTGTGTGTGTGTGTGTGTGTGTCTGTGTGTGTGTGTGTGTGTGTGTGTTGTGCGTGCATGTATAAAATGTACAAAATAAATAAATAAATAAAACAGGTAAAGTGTAAGGATGTCATACTTGTATTTTTCTATGAAGTATTTGTTGGTTAAATTTGAAGTGTCAGAATACATGAAAGCTTGAAACAAACAGATAACTTTCATTTGCAAATTATCTGTGAAAGAACAATACCTACAATACTTTCCTAATCTAATACTTCACATTTTTCACTCCCAAATGATGTTATTTCATTCAGGAATAGGTTAATTTTTACCTCTTTTTTCAAAATCCTGTTTGCCTTGAATAACATCAAAGAACATGAAAATTCAGTATTTAAAATAATACTGTTCTTATAGTTCTGAAATTCTGCATCCCAAGTGTTCTTATTACCTTATTCTTCTTAATTTGATTCCATGACAATGCATATCATTATATCTTATTAAATATTTTATCTTTATGGCATTCATTCTTTCGGCTTTTTCCGGTTAGGGGTCGCCACAGTGGAACTCCGGTCTGCTAATAATTGGTAGTGGATTTTTAAGTACCGGGTTACAAGCCCTGATGCACAAACTTCAACAAAGGCACACCCCATTCACGTATGCCTCCACACAGAAGATGCTCTAGCTGAGAATTGAACGGGACAACATCTTGCTATGAGGCGACAACGCTACAGCAGCACCGCCACCTCAGTATTATATATATATATATATATATATATATATATATATATATATATATATATATATATATATTTATATATATCTATATTAGATTCATATGCTTATTTGCTTATCATAGTTGATTCTTTAAATGCATAACTGGAGGAATGAGTTGATGCTTCTTACATGAAACACTAATTTGAAAGACCATCTTGCATGTCATCTCCTTTTATTCAATAATATCCTAATTCCTTATGAATCTTTCTGATATTTCTTGTAATAAAATTTCTTTGTTTTCTTCTAACAAGATCCCCATGTTGTGATGCTCACATTTAACAGGTGCTATCTTCCTACAGCCTCTGTGATTACAGTCAACATTCAAGCAATCATGCCTGACATATTGCCTTTAAAAAATATAATGCTGCAAACCCTACATTAGCTCCTCCTTTGTTCTGCCTTTATTATGCTGTCAGCATTTTGGAATCATTTTCTTTTGAAAAACTTGCAGCATGCAGTTTAATCTATTTTTCTGAACAAGGGCATGCACTGAGAGTATCTCCCATTCATTATACCATACATGCATACACTTTTTTATTCTGGTAAAAGCCATTCTGACTTAATGTGTCAACATTTAATCAACAGTCTAACTTAGTTTGTGCATCTGAAAGCTAACAGGACAACCAAGCCTTCCTTTATAATGAAAAACATAAAAGATCATCAACATACCATGTAAATCACTTCTGCATTATTGTTGCATCCCGACTTTGTCACATTAGCACATCTAGTGTCGATACAAGCACTTTCACCAGTTCATAGGTTCATAGGTTCATAGGTTTATACTAGGCTATCTGCCCTAAGGCATTTATAAGCCTAGCCCAAAGTTATGTGGCTTACGCCACCCCTTATGTTAGAAATAATGTGCCCATTAGTTTGTTGTGCCTCTGTCCAGCAGTGACACAGAGAAGATTCCCGGGGTAAACCTACGATCTCCCATCCACCGGTCAAGATTTCTCTTGAACAGAGCCAGCGAGGTGCTCTGCCTCACATGGACCGGGATTTTATTCCACAGCATGGGGAGTCTCTGGGTGATAAATCTATCCCTCCAGCACGCCCTATTTATATCCGTGCTAAGGTTTAAGTCACTTGCTCTAGTGGTTCTGGTGGATTTGGATTTTTTGAGGTGGAGCATGTCCATTAATTCGGGTTGGTCATGGCCTTGTATGTCAGGCACAGGTCACCTCTGAGCAGACGGTATGCAACTGAATAGAGTTGGAGTTTCTTCAGTCTGGCAGTATATGACAGGTTTTGGAGTCCCTTTATCCTTTTGGTGAGGAACTTTTGGGGTCTCTCCAATTGCTGCAGGTGTCGGGTGAGATACATCCCGAATGGGGCATTGTACTCGATCATTGGTCTGATAAGTGAAGAGTACAGGGGAACAATGACCTCACTTGATCTGGATGTGAATCCCTTCATGATCAGATGGGCAATGTAGAAGGTCTTTTGAACCACTTTAGCAACATGAGTGTCAAACGAGAGGCCACTGTCAACCTGGGTACCCAGGTCCCTGATAACCTCTTCTGTGCTTAGTGGGTTGCCACCTATATGGTAGCTTGGGGTTACCTTGTTTTTCCCGAAGGGTATGACTATACACTTTTTTGCGTTTAACTTCAGGCCATCACTCAGTTAACTCTTAGTCTTTCCTCTCATATCTACAACCAAACAAATCTTTCCCAGTTTCTTTGTCACGGTCATCAACGCCTAATTAGATCTATTTATTTATGTATCTATATATCTATACATACATTTATGCTGTGTTTTTTATCTTTTACCAAGTTATAACAATTACATCCAGTTATCTTTAAATAATTTCAACCTTTCTTATCAAATTGTTTTACAACATTGTCATAAAATGCAGTAGTTTCATTTCCTTAACTGTATGTATAATAAACCAAACTTGCTGGATTTCCAATCTATGTATTGGTATTGTTTTTTCCAAACATTTTTATGAGGAATTTTTATTAAATAAAAATGAATACTGTTTTAACATTTGTACTAATATATAATGATCAAGACAACATAAACTGTATATATTGCTGTTAACAACTCCAAATACAGTATTAACTAATAATTCTCTACTAAACCTAAGATATAGTAAGTTATGCTGTCAGACATATGTGGTTGATATGTTATCCACTTACCCCTTTGAGGACTGATTTTTCATATCATGTAGGAAGCCTTACAAAGCTATAATATATTCTTTCTCAGTGTGTGTATCTGTGTGTGTGTGTGTGTGTGTGTGTGTGTGTGTGTGTGTGTGTGTGTGTGTGTGTGCGTATGTGTATATATATATATATATATATATATATATATATATATATATATAATATGTATTTGTGTGTGTGTGTTCATGTAAGTCTATACATGTATACTTAAACATCTCAAAAGAAAATTTTACTGAAAGGTGTGATCATGATGGCAGAGGGAGAGAGCAGCAACTAAAAGAAGCTCTGTAACTTTAAATACTATAAGATAAAAGTAAATATTTTCAAGACTTAAGATATCCCCTCCCCTAATGTTGATGTGCTGGACATGCAGTGAATAACAGTGAAACAGGCAATAACTGACAACTGGCACATGCTCTTAGTGGACGATAGGACCAAAGAAATAGTGGGAAATTGTCCAACCTTTACCTACAAAAACTTGAAGACATTGAAACAGCATTTGTGTTTTCCAGATTTAATATCTAGTAGTGAAAGCAGAATGGTCCCACTGAAGCAATGTACCACTAAATGCGGCTCTTGTCCGCAGTGCCCATATATTGATGAGTCTGCTTATTTTAGAGATCCAAATACAGGTAGATTGTGGGAGATCAGGTGCAATTCTACCTGTTTGACGCGGAATGTAGTTTATGTGGCATGTTGTCAGATCTGTTTTAAGTTCTATGTTGGTAAGACCAACAGGTCTCTTAGGGAACGTATTCGAGACCATCTATATTGCTTGTCTAGAAATGAAACGAGCAGTGCCCTATCTAAGCACATTTTATGTGAAGGAAGTCAACATTATTTTACCTTTCAGGTTGTGCATGTCCAGCACATCAACATTAGGGGAGGGGATATCTTGAATTTGACAGAGGAAGCTGAGACACGTTGGATTCTTCGTCTGGCTGCCCATAGGGGCAGGGGACTGAATGAATCGGTTCCTCTGAAGCCGATTTTAAAAGCTAGATCGCTATAAATAAGCTTCATGCCTTAGGCATTATTTTATTTTATTGTACTTAATCATTAGATTTTATTGTATACATTTACACGAATACAGAGTGCTTTAGGGTGGACTGCATAATGTTAAATTAAATTAATTCATTTTCTTTTTGCTATGTAGATCACTTTAAGTGGAAGGCAGGATGTGTGTATATAAATTGTGATGTCAGTTCCTGTTTTTATAATGTCTGAAGAAGCGGCTCTGTCCGTGAAAGCGCTTACATATTAAATTTGTGTTTTTTGATATTTGGAGCTGTTTGAGTTATTTGCGACCTTTGGAACTGAAGCTTTGAATCTCGAACATATGGTTTTGATGGTGAAGCATTGAATTGAAATCAACGCTCTCTTTGTAATAACGTTTCATTACTGGTTGTTATCTTCCTCCCTCTGCTGGGTGAACTTTCTGGATATATGTATATATATATATATATATATATATATATATATATATATGGGTCCCCTTCACATGGTCGACAGTTCATATGATCGACACTCATTTGGTCGACAGTTCATTTGGTCGACAAGCAGATTTGCCCCCTTCCCCAATGTTGTGCAACCCTAGAGTTGATATATATAGTTAGGGGGGGTGTGGGGGGCACAGCCCCCCACATTGGGGGGTGTGGGGGGGCAAAGCCCCCCACCTAAAATGCTTGTTGATCAAATGAACTGTCGACCAAATAAACTGTCGACCATATGAACTGTCGACCATGTCAGGTAGACCCATGTATGTATATATATATATATATATATATATATATATATATATATATATATATATATATATATATAGGTTCACTACATATGACCGAAAGCTCATTTGACCGAAGCCCATTTGACTGAGACCATAATACCGAAAGTTCATTTCACCGAAAGCCCATGTGACCGAAAACTCATTTGACCGAAAATCAGCACTGGCAGGTATATGCCCATTTCCCCACTGTACCACGAACCTGGAGTGAGAATATTAAGTTGGGGGGTGTGATGGGCACAGCCCCCCACATCAGGGGTGTGGGGGGCATAGCCCCCCACATAATTGCAGTTTATGTACTATTATATTCATGTGTATCCATTAAAAATACATGAAAGCTTATAACATCAGTACAAGGTTGTTGCAAAATGTGGGGGGCTGTGCCCCCCACACCCCCCCAACTTAATATTCTCACTCCCCCTTACTAGATATTCTAACTCCAGGGTTGCACTACAGTGGGGAAAAGGCCATATATAACTTTCAGTGAAATGTGTTTCAGTGAATTGTGTTTTCAGTGAACTGAGCTTTCAGTGAATTGTGCACAGTCAAATGTGTTTCAGTGAAATGTGCTTTCAGATAATAGTCCTAGACCCATATATATATATATATATATATATATATATATATATATATATATATATATGTATATGTATATGTGTGTGTGTGTGTGTGTGTTTGTATCTATATAAGATTTTGAAATGTTTTAGTTATAAGTTCATTGGAAAGTTTTTTTTTGGTGAAGAGACCTGAATCTGAGTTTCTGAAAATGGATTACACAAGAATCTTCCTTCAAAAATATCGAGCATGTAAGATTTATCCTTCAAAATTGATAAACTTGATTCAAATATAGATAATTTTAAAGAGAATTGCAAAAAAAATGAATGGGACATATGGAAACTTTAATAAAAAAAAGAAAAAAGCCAACAAAAAGGAAAAAGGCGTATTATTTTGTTGTTAAGGTATGCATAATTAATGAAAATCATCATTTCCATATCTAAAAATAAATACGCTTCTTATATTATATACACTGATTTGGAGATTTCAAGAATAATATTATTAATTACTATGGTACATTTATATATTTCCTAATAAAATTTACAATATGTGTTTCACTGAGTCCAAAGTTCTATAGTGTTAGATTTACTATAATGATTATTATAACAGCAAATTTTCTATGATATACTAGTTTTAATAAATATTTTTCGACAAGAAGAATATGATGGGGTTATGAGTGTTCTTAATAAGTAAATAAGTGAAAAGTAAAGGAGTAAACTATATATGTATAATATTCTAAAACTGATTTGCTTACTAATAAAATGTTAAATAAACATATTAAAATTAATAGTATAACAGCTGAAATGTATAAAAAATGCTTTCCTATTATTGTCTTAAATTATATAATTTATATTACATAGTATAAATGGGTCTACTTGATATCGTCAAAATTCCACTTCATCGGACTTTAGAAACATAAGAGGACTTTGCTGAAAATGGACTTTATCGAATGTTCACATCACCGCAGTTTTACTCTGGGAAAGAAGACACTTGGCTACCATGAGAAAACAAACATACCAAAGCATATCAAACCCACCCAAGTGGGGGGACTTTGCACACCACACCCTGCCATGTGGGGGCTGCACCCCCCCAACTAAATATACCAACTTCGAGATTGCGTTATAGTGGGGAAAATGACAAATTTCCCCATGGTGGCCAAGTGTCTCCTTTCCCATTGTAAAACTCTGGTGATGTGAATATTCAATAAAGTCCATTTTTGGCAAAGTCATCTAGTGTTTCTAAAGTTTAATGAACTGGAATTTCAATGACAGCAGGTAGACCCACTATAAATATGGTTAGTTTTGAATTGGTAACATAGCTCTGGTTTATTGAAGCATGATGTTTATCATAACAGTTTAATTGTAAAGTTAAGAGCTATACTGTTAAAGGTCATGTATTTATAGTAACAGTTTAAATCAATTTAATAATGCAGTTAGACAAATACAAAAAGAGAACAAAGGCTTAATTGATTATATAATTAATAACATCAATATAATATGTTATAGATAATAGCATATTATGAAATTGATATCAGACACAAGTACATATATTATAAGTAGACATAATGGGAATATTTGCATCCATAATTAGTAGATTATTAATGCAATTGTTATACTTCATTGTTTTTTAGTTTTATTAGAATGTTTTAGTCTTGATAGTTTAGGTTTAAGAAAGCAAGAAATGTTCCCTCAACATAAATTTAAAACTAGTAATATGGTGAAATATACAGCAATGCATCCCAGTAGCAGCAGATGGAAAGAATATTCTTATAAATATATTAAAATATACTAATTTACTAAAAAAAGTCTAAATTGAACTTAATCTCAGTTAATATCAATGGCTTAAATAGAGGTTATAAAAGTAAGCGCAGAATTATTAATTAAAGGTTGGAATTCTACTTTATTTTTCTTTGAACAGAGCGATTGGTCCTTATTAAAATGATTGTTCTACCTAAGTACTCTGTTACAATGTATAGCTATATAGCTTGAAAAAAAGTATCACTAAAGAAGTAGTAGAAGTTGTTAATGACATTTTAATGGCATCCTAATAAACCAAGAACATCATATAAAATCATATTTGATTATGGCAATTTGTTTTAATTAGTTTTCCTAATTTAGAATCATATTTGTTAGTTTAAATTCTTACAACAATGTTTCTGTGGCTGAAACCAAATTATAAAAGCAAATGGAAAAGTGAACACAATCAAGCTATACTAAAATCTTTTAATAATAATGAAAACAACAAATTTCATTTAATTGATAATTCCTTATGGCTAATTAAACAGCTATTCATAAAACATTACTGCTATCTGATTCAACTTTATATTAATTTACTACTAAAATTATTCAGGAATTTTATTTTGAGATTTCTGTTCCTTGAAAATGAACATTTCTGACATTCCCTTTAGCTTTTACAGTTGGAGCTACTGAAAGTCAAGATAGTTTAAGAATAATATTACTTAAAAATAATAAATTATTATGGTTTGGTTGTTTTCATAAGACTTCACCAATTTATCCAAAAGAAATATTGAGAAAATTAAATTTAGATTATTCATATTTATTACTTATGTACTTTTTAATAAATTAAATGATTACTTATTTTACTGATTAAAAATGGAAAGAAAATAATCCCAAACGTCTATGAATATACAATTTCAACAGTTAAAAGTAAGCTAATTATAAATAATAATGATAACTTTAATAAGAATTATTGGACATCATTTGATCCACTTGTTTATAATGTATTACGAAATGATGATACCAAGTTGTTCATAGGTTCATAGGTAGGTACTAGGCTATCGGCCTGAGGGCGTACATAAGCCTAGCCAACAAGGTTCCCTGGCTTACGCCACCCAAGAAAGTTATTTTCCTGTGCCACTGTCAAGCAGAGACACAGTAGTGATCCCCGGGGTGTATTTCCTATTTCCCATTCACTCATCAAGATTTTTCTTGAAGAGTGCTGATGAAGAACTTTGCTTGACATAGTTAGGTAGCCTGTTCCAGAGTATGGGAAGTTATTACTTAAATCTGGACATGAAACATCATCTAGTTTGTATTGGATAATTCTTATGTGTAAATATATTAATAGAACTTTAATAGCACCAGATAAAGTTTCTAAATATAGTAAGGATACAGAAATTAAATGTTTGAGATGTAATACTATAACAAAGGTGGATTGGATGAATATACTCTTGAAATGTAAAAAAGATCAAGAATTTTGGAGAAATGTTATTTTTATGACTTTATGGTTAGACAATTGTAGTCTTAGAAAGGCAACTATCGTAATAAAATGTTCCAGTTCCAAATGTTATTGACAGTAAATATTATAAAAAATGTTGGTGTTTGCTTGTTATAGCTAGGGAAAAAAACTCCAAGAAAATAGAAATCTAATGAATCTCCATTATTTCAAGAATTTCTATTACTTACCACTATGGTTTATGAAAAAAAAAGACATGGTAAAAGTATATTCTGTCAAAAATATAAACAAAGTATGCTACTGGGACAAACAAGAGACAGTAATTGCAAAATATATAAATAATTAAATTGAAATAATTTGTACTAATGCAACTTTTGATTATACATTGTTAAACGTATTTGATATAGCTTCATTTCTGTGTAAATACTGTATATATGTTAAACTTTAACAAAAATATTTTAAAATGAGAAAGCATAACTGTCATTCCAATAGTTAAACATAAACCCACTGATAATTCACTGGATGGAAGACATAACACTGACTACATAGAAAGCTGATTATAAATAAAACATCAAAACAAATTTTTGTTCTTGCAGAGGGCAATCCTCTTGCATCTCCAAGTGATGGTAGTGGTAGGGCTGTGCCTCTCCACAGCCATGTTACTTATGTATAGTAATTTTGAGGTTGCCAACAGTAGGAGAAAAGGAAAAATCCCTAAACTCCACTGTGTACCAATCTTGCAATAAGTCTGTTCCCATAATCTGTGAAAATAAATGAATTGTGATTTGAGCAATGCAGTCTGTTACTTAACAATTTGATTAAACAAAGGTTAGACAAACATAAGGGAAACCATTGGTACACATACACACACACACACACACACACACACACACACACACACATATATATATATATATATATATATATATATACCAATGTGTGTTTCTGTTTGTGTGTGTGTGTGTGTGTGTGTGTGTGTGTGTGTGTGTGTGTGTGTGTGTATGTGTGTGTGTGCATAGATAAATATAGACTGATGCATATAAGGTAAAACCAAATGTTATGATTTACATTTAGTGTAGATTCTTATCTAAGCTTTACTGTTTTGATGATTGCTCACGATTGTATTTTATTGCTTAGTCAGGCAATCTGCTCGAGTGTGTGTGTGTGTGTGTGTGTGTGTGTGTGTGTGTGTGTGTGTGTGTGTGTGTGTGTGTGTGTGTGTGTGTGTGTGTGTGTGCGTGTGTGTACGTGGATGTGTGATATGGTTCTTTAAATTTTGCCTCTAACACTGCATTTATTGCAGTCTGATTCTGTCACTGATAAAGCTTTTTTTGTTTGTTTTTGCAGTCCCTGAATTCACAGTAACAGCAGAGAACACAGAAGCATCATTAAAATGCAACTTAAAGGGGTGCTATACTCTAAAAGTACAAAAGGACTGCATTTCCCTGCAGGACCCCAAAACAAAGAGGATTATTTATAGTTGGCCATATGACTTCTTAAGACGTTATGGCAGAGACAAGGTATGGGAGAGGCATTTTTTTTGTTATGTATAATGCAACTTTTTGCACTTAAAGATCTTGTGCAATGAATATGAGTACTAGCAAAAGCATCTTCAAGCAGGCAGCAGATGTTGTACGTGCATCCTGTTTGTGGAACATACTGAAATCATTTTAAATTGTGCTTTAATTTAAATGGGAGTACTCGTTGTTCTCCTATGTCTGCTGAATGGGGCTGAAGACCTGTGTTTCATCTTCACTCAGGTTCCTTTGATGACTTGTAGTGGGAACAAGTACTCCTGTTGAAGAACAGTAGTACAGGTAGGGAGATTGTGGATAAACATGGCCGACTTTAATGGTGATTAATTCATTTTTACAGTAAGGGCCACATAGTGGAGCAGCAGCTTGTGTGCCAAATCACAGCAAAAGATTCACCAGTTTGATTCTCAGCTGGAATGCCTTTGGTGTGGAGTCTGCTTATCCTCTCTCTGTTTGCATGGGTTTTCTCCAGCTGCAATGGTTTCCTCTCACATTCCAAAGACATGGTGCAGGTGGACTGAACACTTTAATTTGGCCGTAGATGTTTGGGTTATGTGTGGTATGGAAGAATACAGTAATAACTAAACAGAGGCAAAAGTGTTGAAGGCACACACAGGACAGGGCAGGGGGAGAGCAAAGGCTAGTTTATTACATGCAATTATAGTACTGTATGTAATTGGTAGAGGCAAGCCTTCCTTCTTCTTTATGAGTGTGGAGCAAGAAACGTGCAGACTCTAGCTGAGGGGACCTAATTTTTGTGTGGCATTTCTAATGTGAGTGTTACTATGGAATTGACAGTCTTGCTATACAGTTGGTTGCAATAGATGACATTGCTTATTTCAGGATGAAGAGAAACTGCCTCAGTGGCAATTCTTAAACTGTTAAAAACCCCTAAATTGACACCCATCTCTAATCCATATCTTTAACTCAAGTGGGCCTTCATCTGATGGACAATTTCAGATGCATGGCTTAAAGATCATTTCTAGTAAACTGCTATGCAATGGGTGCCTGGTGTTGTGAGTGCTTTACTTTTGTGGAATACATACAAAGCAATTTTAATTGCATAAGGTAAGTACATTCAATAACCACCTTCATTTTTTAAGTGAAAAAAATGTGACAGCAGCCACTAAACACCATCAACCAAGTGCAAGAGGCAAAAGCAGGTTCCAGTCAATGCAATTCATTTCTTCTCTTTGCATGTGATTTTTAAAGCAGGTACGCTTAATATTTCCCCTTTTATCATGTTTTTGTTTCCTTCTGACAATCCAGCAATACTGATAATGTCATTAATTTTACACTCAAAACTACTCTGCCCTTCCTGTATTTGTTTTATATGACAAAATACTTCTTTGTCAGAGAGCGTGTTATCAGTCATTTGAAGAGGAGCTGATATTATGTCATCTTTTTTTTAGCAAAATTAGTTTGCAGAGATAAAGGGATGTTGGTTTTACCATGTGGTTCTCCTTTGCAGATTGAATTATAAGTCCAATATCACAATGAATTATGAATTTTACTGCATCTTGACCATAATATGAGTGTCTGGTGTACAGCTCAGAACTCTGTCACAAGATGTTGAGAATTATTCACTTTTTTCAGAGGTATTTATATCTTCTTCTTGAAGAAGTTTTATGGTGCCTCTTTCTGTGATGTGTCTTAAAGGGACAATCCCAGGGTCTAAAATTCTCACTGAAAGAAATTGTCCTGATACCTCCCAGTTGTTACCACCCACTTGCCTCATCATCGTCAACCCACTTGCCTCATCATCGTCAACCCAACTTCTGGTTTCAATTTACTTTATGCAGCCTAGTTTTCTTTCCCTCTGGTGAACACAATTAACAATATTCAGTTCCTATCAAAGCTTTCAGTCCCTGATCACTTGGAAACAATAAGGTTATTACATTTATGTGTGTGTTTGTGGTGAGGGTGATTAGGCAAGACTCAGTGTTTATGAACTCATCAAAAAGCTTATTCTAATTGTGCAGCTCTTTATTAATTCTGCATAGTGTAACTGCGAGCAGTATAGTTCAGTGAATTCATGCTAAATC
Organism: Protopterus annectens; assembly: GCF_019279795.1. NCBI lineage: Eukaryota > Metazoa > Chordata > Ceratodontiformes > Protopteridae > Protopterus > Protopterus annectens. Next base: position 1,470,016,941 of record NC_056733.1, read on the forward strand.
CTAGCTATTATCCCTACTAAGATTCCTACTATTGACATATTCCCCTTACTCAGTAGTAAAGTAATCTCAGAATTAGTATGTATAACTATCACATGTTGCTGTACTGTACAGCCCTCACTGTCACAGTAAGTTTTGGACTTCATTTTTTAAAATTAATCCGTTGTTTGCTTCACATGTTTTTACAGCAGGTCAGAAAAACATTGCACTTGAGATCAAAAAGCAAAACATGAAAAAAAAACTGCTTCTACTACTGTTCACAGCTTGCATCATTCTGATGCCTTCTACAGAGCAAGTGGCAGTCATGCATAACATCATAGCACTTAGCTAGCATTCAGAAATCCGCACAAAATAAAATTTAAAATGAAATGAACAGAAAACTCTGTTTACTAAAGTTTTAACTTTGCACTGCGTATATGCTTTCCTGCAAAGTGGCAGTAAGTGAGGTCATAAAATTCCTGAAAGGCTACTTTTCTCTGAGGGTAAAAAGCACAGATGAAACCAAAGAATGACTCAGTGAGAGCTGTTGTAAGTACAACTGCAATTTGAAATGGAATTTAACTAAGACCATTGGCTTCCTAGAAGCACTCCTCCCCCAATCCCTGCAGCCAGAGCTGGGACATGCTCAGAAATCCAGACTGAAAATGTAAACAAAGACCAGAATCAAAACAAAAAATCTCTGGGACTGTCCCTTTAAGAAAGATAACAAACTAGTTCACAAACACAAACACATTTACAGAAGCAGTGGCTTCCATTTTCTTTAAATTTGATATTCGGCAGAAAGTGAGAAACATAAACATAAGGAAGATACCACGTGTACCATAAAGGCTGTTGAAAACAGCAATTTAAGACATGCATACAATATTATATTAACCACATAAGACAAATCATTAGGGTTACCACCTGTCCCACTTTGCGAGGGGCAATCCCTCTTTGGGCAGTTGTGTCCTGACAAAAAATTGTAAAAATGGCAAATGTCCTGAAATTTTAGGACAAAATGATTTCCTATATTTTATGTAATAGTTGCATAAAACAGTTAATCTGTATCTAAAATACCTAAATGTTATAAGAAACCGAATAAGCAACTAAAATGCTACAAGAATAAGCTTTTATTTAGGCAAAAAAGTTAAGTTCTATCCTTTGTACTGACCGTGGGTATGTGTCGGCCTGTAAAATCTGATGTTTGTACCAAAAATGTCCCACTTTGGCCATTTGAAAAGGTGGCAACCCTACAAATCATCTCTGAGTAGGTTGAATTAGTCACATTCTTGGGTTCTGATTTAGTTTTCGTAGAGCACAAATCTTGATATTTATTATGTTTAAATCTTGAAAAGATTAGATACTTTTGGACACAGTCCATAAGGAGTCAACTAAAGGGGTGTGGAGAATGGCATTTTGCCAGCTTGCCTGTGTCACTTGGAAGGAAGGAGATTTTTGGTTAGAAACCCCATGGTGAAGGTTAACAGCTCTGTTAGAGGTTCAGGTATTGAGTACACACAAACGCATCACCTACAGACACAAATTTTGTTACTGCATGCTAGATGTGGGGGTGAACTGGAGATAGAGCATAAAAAATCTGAATCATTCACTACTGAAGGCTCGCCTTATCATGGATGTTGCCTCAGATGGTTATAGATAAACAATGAGAGAATAAATATGTTATTAATGCGAGGAAGAGGCCTGAAAATCAGGGCAGGGTGAGAAAAATAAATAAATAAATGAATGAATAAATAAATAAAATAGTATATGTTATAACAGTATAATTATATCAGTTATAATCCTGGATTCATTCCTGTGCATTCAGCACATCTGGCAATGAGCACACTTTAGCACACATTGTTTCTGTAGCAGGTACGGGTTTTACAGGATCAGGTTGCTAGTCCGATGCCCAACCCTTCTCAGAGGGTTACCACATACTCACACTCACACCTAGGGCCAATTTAGAATGTCTAATCCACCTACTGCATGTCTTTGGAATGTGGAGGAAACTGGAGCACCAGGAGGAAACCCACACAAATGCAGGGAAGGCATGCAGAGTCCACACAGAAGGCACCCCAGCTGAGAATCAAACCGGTGAACCTCTTGCTGTGAAGCGCCAGCACTAACCACTACACCACTGCACTGTCCTAGATCAAACATAATAATATTAAATAATTATTATTGCCTTCTCAGGGTAAGATGTCAGTGGCTGGTTATATAGCCTGAACAAATGCATCTGTTCTTTACCACTCTTATTGGATTTACTATGTCTGCTCAATACAACAAACCTCAAAATGCATCAACTTCATAATATCATCTTGTTAGCAACAGCTGAAGTGCATACATTATCTTAAAGTCTACTGTTGAGCTCAATATTTTACTAGCTAATATGAAAACTAAAAGAAAACATTTTTACAAGAGACTAAGCCCCTCTCACTGCATTTCCTATGTGCAAGTCTTCGCATTGTGCACCTCTCTTACTTTATTACTCTCAGTATGAAGTTGTTTCACCTGGAAGAAAATGCAATCCCTGACAGGTAATGAAATGCCTGCCTTTCTCTTTCAGTAAGTTACACTGATCTCAGACTACCCAGAACTCATTATGTTATTGCTTACCATCCCCAGCTTATCAAAAGTGAACAATAAAATCCAAAGTAATGACAGCTCAAGCCATTTTGCTCTAGTAACTCTGACATGAGTTTGGGTGTTTTGAGCAAATGATTGTAAGCAATAAGCATTTTGTGTAGTTTCATTGTTTTTTCATTTTGTCTAAATGTCTAAATATTTAAGCTCATTGGATATAAATCACACATACTCGCATGCACGCACTCACACCTATGGCCAGTTTAGAATGTCTAATCCACCTACTGCATGTAGGTGGATATAAATTGACCAGAGGGCATGAGTACCTTGCCTACAACTATCCACAGGTATTGCTACACTTTTAAAAGGAGGGTAAGACCTGTAAGATAAGGGGTAAATTTAAGGGTACCCATCCAGTTAACTAAGCTACACTCGAAAACAATATGGAATCACATTGCTTGACATGCAGGGGGGGGGCTATTTAAGAGTAAGGGGAGCTGCTGAGTGATGAACCTGTCCCTCTGTCTTGTTTTATTAATTTCCTGATATATGTTGAGATATCTGTTCTAGTATTGACTGTGTTATTTGACTTATCGAAAAAAGGAGGTCAAAGATAACACTATCCCTAACGGATTTCATTGAACACAGTTCTCTTTTTTTTTGTCTTTTTCTTTTAATAGCTCCAACAAGGACATTGATTTTTTAGATGTCATGATTTGTAAAGATGTTGATGGCCACCTATATCTTAAATTATTTAGGAAAGAATGTCATAGATTCTCTCTTTTACATAGATCCAGCATGCATCCGCAATGTTTTTAATAATGTTATTAATGGTCACTTTTTATGTACTTCAAGACTGGATGTAAAGGAGAGTGATTTTACCACTGATATTGTAGATGTAGGCCATAGATTTAAGAACAGAGGCTATAAATGTCATGAGATATCTTGTGCTATGTCTAAAGTTAAAAATAAACGTTTGAATAATGGGAGACTATATTTTTCACATAAAATGGATAGCAATAGACCTTCAATGATGAGACAGGAAAATATATTTCTGACATAAGTGTATAACTCATACTCAATGGCTATTAAACATATTATAACTAAGAACTGGAATATATTAGGTACCGATCCCAAGTTGTTGAGTATTGTGGGTGAGTGACCTAAGTTTTATTATAAGAAAAATGCCTCATTAAAAAGGTTACTTTGTTACCCTAAGGGCCAGGAGTTAAATAAGACGTCTATGAGAAATTGTAAAATGGGTACAAGGAAATGTTATAGATGTGCATATTGTGACTATATATAGATACTAAAAATTAATTTGAGCATTCTACTACAGGAAAGTTTTTCAGTTTACTGTGCAAACAGACTGTAATCGTAAGAATTTAGTTTACCTTGCCCGATGCATATTATGTTATGCATTTTATGTTGGAAAAACTAATAGAAAGCTGAAGGAAAGGATACATGATCTGTGCACGTATGGGACATAAATTTAGCACTATAGCTAAACATATATTGACACAAGTACATTCACATCATTTTAGATTTATGGTTATAGATGTTATTTATGAAAATGAACGTATGGGTGATTTGGTGACTGTAACAGAGGATTATGAATTAAAATGGATATTTACACTCAGATCCCATCAGGGGAGTGGCATGAATGAATACATATCTTTAAAGCCAGTTCTGAAAAAATGGAAATTGAAGAGTAAAAGGAAAACTGATTGTTAGTAGAATTATATTGATAAAACGGTTTCTGTTGCTTATATTATAACAAAGTTTATTATGTTTTTACTATATGTTTATCTTTTAATTGGATGACAGTTGTGATTGGTTGTTTTGAATTTCACTTGACTATATATTATGTATTACAATAATGATGAATTGTTTGATGAAGCGACTGGTTCGCAAAAGCGCTTACTTACATATTAAAATCTATTGGTTTTACTACTGTGAGACATTTCAGTTTGGATACTTCAGCTGTGTTTCAGTGCTGGTTCATTGATTTTATTATTTTTTTATATAGCTTTGTTGAAGTTTTAATTTTTGTGAAGCCTGGAGGTTAGTAAGGATGGGAGCACAATAAGGAAGTGTGGGGAGGAGATAAGTAGTGGCAAGTGTAGTTTTAATTGTGTTGATGGGAAAGTTTTTGGCTTTGTAAAGCATCCCTAGTTTTTGATGAGTTTTTCTTAATGCAATTTTGTATATATACAGGTCAAATACAAGATTATCATCCACTATCACCCCTAATAATTTGCTATGAGAAGTGACTGCAATGGTTATATTATCAAGAGAGGACTTTAAATTTTGTTTTTTCATGAGAGGGATTTGGGAAAAAGTAGTAGTTTGGTCTTTTTTGGGTTGAGCATGAGTTTCGAGTTACAAAGCCATGTTTCAGTGGCTGTTAAAGCTTCCTGAGTAATTTTTTGGAGGTGTACCATGTGATGCGCAAATGAGAATGGAGTCATCTGCATATTGCATTAGGGTGATGTATTGTGTGGATGTATAGTGAGCAAGGATAGAGCCTTGTGGTACACTGGTGGTGACTGGGAGGTAAGGAGAGAGCATGGAGTGCCATTTTACTGAGTGATACCTATTGGACAGGTAGCTTTGGAACCACAGACGGGTGGGCTGGTAGAGACCTTGTGAGGACATTTGAAGTAAAAGTTTGCTGTGATAAACTGTGCTGAAGGCTTTAGACAAGTCTAGAATTGGTTTTAAGATTCTAGCTGTTGTGAAGTGTTCATAAATAGTTTCCTTTGAACTGCCATTTCTTCAGATTAGATTTCTTTTAGCTTTGGTTTTTCATCATGATTATTGTGGAGTTATCTAAAAGGATTTCATCTGGTATTATCTGTTTACTTAATGATCAATTCTGTCAAGATTTCTCCATCTTATCACTGTAGGTCATTATGCAGTAAATTAGCAATGAATCTGTTTATTGGTTTGACATGAGTTAATCGTGTTTTTATCCTGTTTATAATATTTTGAACTTGGTTTTGGATTTTGCATCTTGCACTGTCTTACTTCCTACTCAATATTTTCCTGGCTTCAACTTGTTAGCTACTGAAACATTATTTGACACTTCGAGTTAACTTTTTAACAACTGCCATGTTTTTTTTTTTTTTACCAGAGAAGAGATCTGCCTGATTTTCCTTGAAATATGTGCCCTGATGGGTGGATATTGATGCACCTCTCAGCTTTGTGTTAAGTATAGATTTCTTTTGGACACAGCTTTTTTTGTTACTAAATAGGTCTGCATATTATAAATAATCTTGGTAGACAGCTTGTCATTTTGTGCCATTTCTTAAGTTCTTTAAATGTTTTTGACTTTTTTAGGATCATTTCTTTTTTTTTTTTTTTTTTGGGGGGGGGGCATTTTTCTCACCTCCATGTTATCCTATGGCTCTCTACCATAACTTTCAACTATCTAGATTTTTGCATCATAGTGTTGGTCTGTTCCTCATACAATTTATGATTTTCTGGCAGGTTTCTGACATATACACAAATATGCATTAGAAAATGCATTAGACTGCAGGCTGACTTGGAACCAGGGTTAAATAATATCGTTAGTATTAAGCCAATTTTAGTAAAAAAAACAAATGCAGTTAAAATAAAATACTCTATACAATGTTTTATGGTTGTATAAAAAATGCAGTGGAATTGTTTATTTGTATTATATTTATATAGGCTATTAGACTGTAGGCTGATTTAGAACTAGGGTTAAATAATATGGTTAGTATTAAGCTAACTAAAATAAAAAACAAATGCAGTTAAGATAATTTATATAATGTTTTATGGTTGTATAAAAATGTATTGGAATTGTATATTTGTATTTATATCTATGTAGATGTATAAATGAATTCCCCCTTGCTATTTTTATGTATATATAACTGATAAGAATGAAGTAATAATCATCCTTATGGGAGAATGTATCTTTAAAATTAGTTAGTTTGAGGAAGTTTTATTGTATTGATGTGATTATTGGCTGGCTGTGTTCACATGATTTTAGTATGGTTCTAAAAAGAATGAGTAGTGATGTAAGAATGTATTGGTAATACCAAAAGAAATGCTGTAATTATGGAGACGGCAAGCACGAACTGAATAATAATAATTCCACTTTATTCACCACACAAAAAAAAGAACATGAACGCTTTGAATACTACCATGCATTTTTGTCCACACAATTCAGACTTCATCAGATGAACTAATTAATTACCTCAATTACATTTATACACCTTTTAGAAATATAGACCAATAAAATCCCTTAATTACATTTCAAACACTCGAATCATTCTTTCGATGGGCTCATAAATATTCATTATTACCATTACATTCTGTTCTTGTGGATTCATTATAAAATAAATACTTACTTTAAAAATATTATTACAATCATATTATTAAATAAGTTTCATTTCACTAAATACTTTAAAAACATCAAAGTTGAATATTGCTTAAAATAGGAGAACAAATCTTATAAAAAATAATATAAAAAATAAAGTACTTATAAATGCAGTGCTTATATAGTTCATTTCTTTACTAAACAAAGTGGGGAAACAGCACCATCTATTGTCCTAAAAGAATATTACATTAGTACTTTTTCTTTACATTTTTGTTGCCCTTATTTTTAATAGTGGCAAAATGGAAAGATAGTCATTTAACCCTGGGAATTTTCTTGCTTCCAGGGTTACTTGCCACCATAATTCTTTACACTCTATTCTTTCTTCCCATGGGCCACCCCTAATGTCATTCTTAATCTGCTCCAATACTAAAAAGAATTTGTAGCCTTCACATATTCTAGAATGTTTAAATAATGCATTTGTTTCTTTTCCTTTAGATATATCATAGATATGTTCATATATTCTTCTTTTTAGTGTTCTCTCTGTTTTCCCCACATAAAAAGCATTACATTTTCCACATAAAGCGAGATATACTAACCCCTTAGTGTCACAATTATAGTGTCCTTTGCTTCTTATCCACCTATTTCTACTTTCCAAAAATACACCCCCCTTATTAATAATAAACTCACACTGATTACACCTTCCATATTGGAAGGTGCCCAATTTCCTTTCACCCTTCCTATAGGAATTAAAATTATTGTTATTTTTATTTTCTAAAATATTGCTTATACTTCTTGAATTCTTATAAACTACCTTTGGTATTATTTTAGGTACATTCTCCAAAGCAGAAAGGGAGATAAATTTTTCCCACTCTTTCTGAAAAAAACCCTCTTATATTGTAGTTAGTTGCATTAAATTCCAAAATTAGGGCTTGTTGATATTCATCTACATTTTCCAACTCTTTATACTCATTGTCATTATGTATTATATCAATGGAGTTAACAGCCCCTTTAATAGGTTTAAATTGATTTTCTCTTCCCTTTTCTACTTCAATTCTAATAACATTAATAAATTCCTTAGGGTACCCCCTATCTAAAAACATTTTTTCTAGAAAATTACATTCATTAATAAAGTCACTATCCAAGCTTGTCATTCTGCTACCTCTAACATATTGTCCCTTCGCTATGTTCCTTTTACAGTGTGCTGGATGTGCACTATTAAAGTGAAGGAAAGAATTACAAAAAGTATGTTTTCTATGTATTCTGGTTTCTAATTTATTATTATTTGACTTATAAATTTCCAAGTCCAGATATTGAAGAGTTTCATAGGATGTTTTATAGGTAAATTTTAGAAAATTAGTACTATTATTTATATATTCCATAAATTCCTCAAATTCTTTACTACTTCCCGTCCAAAATATAACTATATCGTCTAAAAATCTGTGATATAGCATCCAACAGGAACTAAACTTTGAATGTAAAACAAATGTTTCCTCCCACTTTGCCAAAATTAAATTTGCAAATGTAGGAGCACAGGCTGCCCCCATGGCTACACCCTGAATTTGTTGAAAGAATTCTCCATTGAAAACTAAAAAATTATTTTGTAGAACCAAATCCATGAGGCCTGTGCTCACTACCTTTTCCTTGTGGGATAAACTTTTATCTTGAAAAATAACCTCTTCAAACATTTTCATACCTATCTCATATGGTATACATGAAAAAAGATCAATAATATCGATAGTAACAAATAATAAATTATCAGAATATAGCTCTGGTGTAATTTCTTTTAATAAATCCCAAGAGTCCTTAAGTATCACTTTATTATTGACCCAGATATGTTTGACTTTAGTATCCACATATTTAGCTAAAGGCAAAGTTTTTGAGCCATCAGCAGGTACTATGGGTCTAAGTGGGGGGTCTTCAGAATTTTTATGGATTTTGGGTATTCCAAAGATAATAGGGATTTTAGGTTTCTCTACGTTCAAATAGGCATACATTTTTTGATCAATCACACCTTCATATAACATATCTTGTAATGCTATATCAGTTTTATTATATGCCAAATACACTTCATTTTTAGAAACACAGACATATTTGTTTTCATCCCTTAATATTTGGTTCATTTTTCCCTCATAATGTATTATATCCATAATCACAATCCCCCCACCTTTATCTGGTTTCATAATACGTACTCTGGGATTGGCTGTCAATTCATCCAGAATTATTTTCTCATCTTTACTGAGATTAGCTTTGTATTTAATTTTCTTATCCATATTTCTCACTTCTTTTTCCAAGATAAGTTCAAAATTTTTTAATTGGGGGTGTATCGGGGGATTATATATAGGTCTACGTACTAGTCCTTTATGGTTGTAGGTTATATTGTTTGTAATATTTTTAGAAAATAGCATTTCTAAGTTAATTTTTCTTAAAAACATCTTTATATCTAAAATAGTTCTAGTTAAGTCCCCCTTAACATAAGGAATGTATTTAAGTCCCTTACTCAGGAGACTAAAATGTTCCTTAGTCAATGGAATGTTGCTGAAATTATATATAGAAAAACCATCATAGGTATTTTTATACCCCTCTACCATTACTTCTTGTAGGGGGGTTAATTGATTAGGGACTGGGGTATATACACTTAATATCTCCCCCTCACTCCCCCCCCACTTGAAAATTTCCCCTCCTATTGTCCTGCCTGTTAGTACTGTTGTCCTCCCTGACTAATGGTGGGAAATCTAAATCATATTCATCATTGTTCCATGCATCAAACCTTTTTTCAACATAATTATTGTTTTTCACCCTTTTATTCGGTCCATAACCAGTCCTATTAGTAAAAGGTGGTTTAGGGTAGCTAACATTATTTTCATATTCTTGTATGTCTCTCTTTAGTTTATTCACTTTCCTATCAATTAAACTATTACATTTAATATCTATTTCATTTCTTATCTTGTAATATTTATCTTTTTCTTCCTTTATGCCAAAGATTAAATCTTCCTTAATATATGTATCTAATTCATCAATTTCCTTCTGTAACAAATCCTGTGTTCTAGTGTTATCCTTAATAATTAATTTTAAAACATCTAATCCACAATTGTTAAAAACTTCCAATAACTCTTTATGGAAGTCCGAGCCCACTTGTACATTATTAGGATATTTATACACTCTAAGTCCCTTCGCGACAATGTTCTTATTAATGCATTCTGCAAGATATGCATTTTCTATACACAAGGTTCTATATTTCAACATTAATTTAGAAATTTTATCCATTTTAATAGAATAAGAATCAGTATTTGGATACTTTGGTAAGAATGTATTAGCAGTGAAGAAGGATTTATATCTGAAAGCTTTTCATTAAAGTGTTTGGCATTTTTGGACTTGGATTTGTTTTACTATAGGTTTCTGACAAATCACTGAGGATTGAAGTTGCTAAATGATGACAAATGTTTTGAGTTTCAAACTTCATACCCTTCATAAAATGCATTATAAATTAAAACTAATTATTATAGCAACTTTCTGGGTTTGTAAGACCAAAATTTTAAAAAAATTATTTGTGATTTTGGGAACTTTGTGTCATCATTATTTTTAGCTTTGCCCAGATTTGTTGCACTTAAAAGTTGAGACATAAGTACTCTACCCAGTGCCCCTTATCCATTGCCACATCTACCTGGAATCACATGATCCTTTGGACATGCTCTGATTAGGCTGCTGCTGGCGTGGATTTTAAGGGCATCCTGAAGGTTGGGCTTTCAACATCTACCAGTTTTTTTTCTTTTATGAACAACTCCATTACCCCCTTCCCACATGATTGTCAGGGTTGTATCCTGGGGTGGGCATTCAATGGGGAGTTGTAATGATTTGTCTAACCTCTGCAGCAGCTCAGCCATATCCCCACCCTCTCCCCCACTTTAGAACTTGCCTCCAAATAGCAATATCCACACCCTTCACTAGTAATCATCAAAAGAGACACCCACAGAACCGTTCTCCCACCAGGCATGATAATGTCCACCCCCCCCCACACTGCCACTTCATCAGTCACTAATCGAACCTGTGTTAGCTGGACTATAGTTAGGGCTTTATCCCTTTATGTTACCATTGCAGTTGTTTTTGATCATCTCTTAACTTTCAGTAACTGACTGTAACTTACAGATGCCACCAGCATTTAAATTTGCAGTGTAAATTCATTTCACAGTTATTATTTTTCTTTAATTTAAAAACTTGCATTTCAGAGCTTGAGGGATTAATTGTTACATTGATATACATCTATATCTATATATCTATATATAGCTATATCTATGTATCTGTCATATATATATATATATATATATATATGTATATATGTATATATATATATATCTATATATATATATATATATATATATATATATATATATATATATATATATATATATATATGGGTCTACTTTTGACCTAACTTTCATTTGCCTGACACTCATTTGCCTGAGACCACAAGTATTATTAGCAAGAAAATGGAATATGCCCCCTTCCCCACTGCAGTGTGACCCTGGAGTTAGAATGTATAGTTAGGGGGTGTGTGGGGGGCGAAGCCCCCACTTCATTTCAGATGATATTGTTAACTTTTGATGTAATATTGCTTAGTAACAGAAAAGTAAGTGGGGGGGCTTTGCCCCGCACACCCCCCCTAACTATATATTCTAACTCCAGGGTCGCACTGCAGTGGGGAAGGGGGCATATTCCATTTTCTTGCTAATAATACTTGTCAGTCAAATGAAGTGTCCGGCAAATGAAGTGTCAGGCAAATTAAATTTCAGTGAAATGGGGTCAGGAAAATGAGTGTCAGGCAAATGAAAGTTAGGTCAAAAGAAGTAGACCCATATATATATATATATATATATATATATATATATATATATATATATACACACACACACACACACACACACACACACACACACACACACACACACACACACACACACACACACACAGACACACTCACTAAAAACTCATTTGACTGAAACTCATTTCGCTGAAAAGTATATGCCCTGTTCCCCACTGTAGTGTGATCCTGGAGTTAGTATATATAGTAAGGGGGTGTGTGGGAGGCACAGCCCCCCACAGTGGGAGGTATGGGGGGGCTTAGCCCCCCACCTATTTTAAACGTTGTAAACCATAGACATGGATACTTACAAGTCACATGAATAACTCTTTCCAGAAGACAATATATACCCAAACTATGTGTGGGGCTACACCCGCCCACACCTCCCAATGTGGGACTGTGCCCCACACACAGCCACTTACTATATATACTAACTCCAGGATCGCACTACAGTGGGTAACAGGGCATATACCTTTCAGTGGAATGAGTTTCAGTCAAATGAGTTTTCAGTTTTTCCTATTGCACTTATTCATACTGTCTTAGATGGAACACATTTGGATAAGACACAGGCAGTACATGTTCCAAAATGAATTAACTGTGATGTTTGAAAAGACATGCAGGTAACACAAGTGTAAAAATTCCCATACCTTATATGTATTGACATAACAATGCAGGGGTAATGGGAAACTATCACACATAAAACTGTGGACTAAATGGGAAAAATAAGGAACACCCCTGGACATAATTCCCTTATAAATACTGATAGTGGAAACAATAATAAAATTTGTGATGGCAACATGCAAGTTGGGAAGGGTAGGAATTGAGGTAGTTAATACAGCCCAAATCAGTATGTCGAGCAATCCAATGACCTGTCATAGGAACAGACGTGTAACTTTGAACAGCATATTACTTGAAGATTATCTTGTAATGCATTTGTACAGATGTAAACATATAACAGATGACATGTAAGAACATCATAAATGTGGGACATGTCATGATAAGTATAAGTTGGAAATCCTGAAAGATTCAAGCCATGTGGAAGCAGTCCATTAACATTAGGGTTGTGTGAGTATATGAATGTCAGTGTACACTTATGGACATGATTAAGTATGTGTGAAAGGAAGACCACTCATGATAGTTAGCCCCTAGGAGACGTAATCAGAACAAAAAATGTCCCTTATGTCAGTATTGTGTAATGGCAACTACGGTGTGCTCCATTTCACTTTATTATAAGAGATGGAAGTGAATAGCAAGGGTGCCTATATAATCAGTGTATTATGTGTGTACTTCCTGCTGCTGCCACATATGTGTAAGTTAATGCAGGATGACAAAGTGCACCTCTGAAGGCAGCATACTATCATGCCATAAATCATTGTCTCCCTAGGAGGGCATTGTGCAACACATCTGTAATACCTGGATCACCTCGGAGACAGATGCAACAGTACCATCAGGCAGTGACTGAAATGTAGAAAGCTTGAGAGGTCACATACAACAGGTTTACACCAGCCTATAAAAAGTTGGTGTCCTCCGCACATTGGCTATTACTTCCACTTTGTGACTGTTAGCAGAGCTATGCTGCAAGAGGTGCAGTCTCAACAATTTTTCCAAACAAATGACAAATGATAATAACTATTCCAAAACTTTGATTACTTATTGTGCTTCCTGTTAATCATTGTGCAATGGAATGCTGGACATACTCATAAGGAAACCAGCAATTACTGGATGAACATCACCTACCCATCCAAAAACCCTAACAAACTATAATAACAAAGTCCTATTACACTTTGTGACCACTTCATAGCATAGCACACACCAAGAGCTATTGAATATGCCAATCTTGTCTGCAACCACTGTAATGTGAACAAAATAATAAAAGGCATACCACTGGATCAGAACATCTGCAATGTAGGTCAAGCCCCTTTTCAGCTGTGCACTAACTAAAAATGCCATGCAAGACTTCATATCATACTTTTCCGACAACATACACCTCAGAAGGGATAACCTGATCAGTACATTTGCATATGGTGTCTATTAAAGGGATTATAAAAGTTGGCCTGTCTTTTCCCAATTGAAAAGTTTACTGCAAATAAAATTATAATACTAAATTGAATTTGAGAAGCAATTATGCATGTTACCAGTCTGTTACACACTCAGTAGTTACACTTTGACAAACCTGAACACCTACCTACCTGGGTTCATAGGTCATGGAGATGTATATGAATCTCTCATGCCACAGACAGAACTATATCTGAAGTCTCATGAAGCATACACTTGAAGGAATTATATCAGCAGTCTGTTACAATGGTTATACCTCCTCTTATATGTATTTTGTGGCTCACAAACCTTTAGCCCACTTACTGTTCACAGTAGTGTCAGTTTGCATGCCATCATCTGTCCAGTAATCCAGTCCTGTCTGTCAATAGTATCTTCCACAATGACATTACCAGATTTGAACTTCTGCCCACCTGGGTCCAGATTTAAAGGACTACGTATTAACTGCTGATGCCACAGAAGAGATCATGATTAGGGTTGTTAGAAAGCACACACTTGAATGGATGAATTCAATGGTGTGTTTGAAACCATATGACACACATAAAATGTATTTGAGTTTTCAAAATGATGTAGCCATGTAAGTGTTCACCCTACATTGATTGTCCACATCACATAAGTTGATGAACTCATTGATATACAATTCAGAGCATCTGTTATACAACCACAGTATGTGAGAATAGCTGGATTTGAACCACTACCTATCTATATCCACACTCTAAAAAGTTGTGTATTAACTGCTTTATGAGACAGGAGACTTTAAACTGCAGGTGACAGAAAGCACTCACTTCAAGGTCTGATTTAAGGATTGTTTTGGAATGCTCATGTATCGCCTAAAATGAACGTTGAATGATCAAAATCATTTTTCCATGTTAGTGTTCACTCAAGTGTGAGTCACTCATATCAACGTCTATTGGTAATGCATCCTGTCTGTCTGTCTTATTGTACATCCATACTTTGCCATATTTGATCTCCTGCCCCTCTAAAACCACAGTCTAGGGAAACCATGTAATAGCCACTCAAGCCACAGGAGAAGTCATGTGGCACTTGTGAGAGAGAACATATTTGATGGAATGACCTCATCATATGGCAAGGCAAGTGCATAGAATCATAGGATCATGTCTTAAAAGTTAATAGAATTTGTATATGGCCACTCCCCGGGTAAATGTTTCTGCTGAGGAGAAGTGCACAGATGCATAAATTATTCTTTATGTTTTCTTTCCTGTACTAATTCCTTGTGGTATAATATATAAACTGACTGTATAGTTGGTCTGTCATGGAGGTAATTCACACATCTGCAGTTTGCTCCTTAAAAGTGATCAATCAGTCGATTGGCAGACAATATTTTTTTAGTTTTACTTCTGTTTTATCATTATGTATGCCAAGCACTATACATCTTACTAAAAATCTTATCCTGTTCCATCTTAATTTTGTTACCATTCACTTGAATATTGCTACATTTATTCCTTGATTTATTGTCTGACTGAGTAACTAAATGTGCTGCATTCTGGTTATCTGATACAGACTTCAGAAAACATGCCTACCTTCTACTGCATCATCAGAAGGCAGAGCTGGATGACAAGGAATCAGGAAGTAATTGTACAGTTGCTCAGCATACAGTAAATAGGAACACCAGTTTGCTAAACTTAGTAAAAATAGGTCCACTGAATTAACAAGTAAAAACTACACATTTCAGAATGAGGAAGTCCACTATACAAGATGAAAACATAATTATAACAAAAAGAAATGGTAAAAAAACTTTGCGTGTGATCTTTAAATAGTCACTGTTGCATTAAAAAAGAAAAAAAATGCTTACAGCTATATTACTCAGTTCATCTTTTGTTCAAATCGTATCAATGTTTTTGTGTACATTGCTTATTTGTGAGTTGATACATTTTTAAACAAAATTTAAGAATGGTGTCTTGGGAATACTTTATGAGTTCATGTTTCATTTAGTTGCAACAAATCTCAGGAAAGTTAGATACTTCTCCAAATAAACTATTTTAATCGGATGGAACTAGAATTGTTCTGTTAATTTGTTGAATATTTTATTTTCAACATGCATACTACTGAGAAATATATAAATCTGCACCGTATAAATATGAATTCTTGGAACACAGTATTCTTTTGAAATTATTTGCCTCTTTTTCATCCAGTTTTTGATACTTTGCTTAAAAAATATTTTATATGTATTTGGACAAAATAGCTGTCCCTGTCTTTTTGCAAAATCGCATTTTTTCCACATATGCAACATATATCAATTCTTTATTAATATAAAATAAATCCAGTTCATTGTTGTGCCTGATGTGCCACCTTAGGAATGGGTACTAACCCTAACCCTAACACTGCCCCTTCCTTCAAGCTCTAACCCTACACCTTAACGTCAGTAAAACCTTCCCATAACACTGTTACTACACAACACACATTCAGACACGCAGACATTCACAAGCAGCACTATATCTGTCCCCAATCGAACGCTGACCCTAACCCTACAATACACAAACTCACAAACAAACATACAACACCTATCCTTCACTCACCCCCCAAACCCTAACCCTAACTCATATACACATGCACAAACACTTATCTGTCTCAGCCATGCCTCAACCGTACACACCACTGACATTTCCACCACTTGGCTAGCCGTACCATTGACATTAAACCAGACTCCCTGCATTTGTCAAAGAAACAGCATTTGACAAAATGCAGGGGAACCACTCACACACACACACACACACACACACACACACACACACACACACACACACACACACACACACACTATATATAAAATGTCAGAGGTATGAAACTTGTCAGGATAAATTTTAGGGATGGCAACTTGTTGCTTTAATTATATGAATATGTTTCATATTTCTACAAAATCCTATCATATTTTTCATCTTAGATTACTTAATATTGATCACACTTTGCAGCAAGGGTGAAACATTTTCAAAGATGTGTTATAATGCAGATTTCAGTAGTTTGATAATTTTTAGGAACCTTTAAAAAAAAGAACTTAATTCTAGTCAAGTGTTGACACTTATGTGATAGATGATCTTGTGGTAATTCAGACTTCACCAAATCACACATACACAAAATCGGATTTCTAAACCCTTACTCCTAGATACAGCTATATCTCTCTGTTGATTATTGCAAGTTCTGTGGTACAAAAGAGTTTGCCGCCTGCATAGTGAAGTACAATAGGGCTTGTCTCAGCAAAATTACTTACTTTATGGTCCTATGTTCAAATATATTTCTTTCTTTCATTCAGTATGGCTTCTTATGGGCTGCTTTTATTCAGCTGACTGTCAATAGCTATCTCAGTCTATTAGTCTTCAATGCATATAATACAATATAATTCAGTGTTGTTTGCAAGACAGAATGTTAGATGCTATGTTGTATTTATGAGTCGAAGGATTATGCAGAATGCCTGCATCATTCTTTAGGTTTAACTACTGCAGTAATAATACACAACACAGGACATGCCGCTTTGTGTGACAGCTATCAAACTTGTGGGGTCAACTCTACCTGTCACATGCAATATCAGGTCTGGTGCTGCAGTGTAAGTTTGCATCTGCCTTTGTATTTGAATGTATGTGTTTGCCTTTAGTACATCAATTAATTTGTGAGTCAGCATACCCTATCCTAACTTTTCAACTTTTGGATAGTTGTACATTTCTGATTACTGATGTGACACAATCTCCAAATTAGAGACAGTTCCTCTGTGGATCATATAATGTTCCTCATTTGACATTGGGCTTCTTTAGCTCGCCCGCTGTTTTCTCAGATTACATAAATTCCACTAGTCGCTATTTCTCTTAACCTAGTTCTAATGTAGAAATAACAACAACAACAAAATAATTGTAGTGTAAATACTGTTTTAGCTGCAAACATGGTTTTAATTTGGAATGTGTAGAGGTGCTTACCATACTGGTTAATGTAAATGACTTAGACATTTATTATTACTAGGAAATCATTTGCTTTAACTCTATCATCAACAATATGACGATTTTGCTGCTTAATATATTATCCAGATTTGCCTTAGCTTTTCTCACAAAAAGTAAGGAAGCCAACGTTGTTTACTTTCATGGCTACACTCACCATCTGCAGAGATCTTTGAGCCCAGAAAAATAAAATCTTGCATTGCCTCCTCTTCTTACCCATCTGTTTGTAAATAATTGATAGGGCTAGATTGATGCTTTTGAAATGGTGTTGAGAAGTCTTTTGAGAATTCCATAGTTTGTATGACTATCGCATCAGTCAGTACTGACAGAAATAAATCTAGACTGGTCACCATAAGATCTGACGGGAAAACTAAAAGTCTGATAGTTGAACACATGATTTGCTAGAGAAGACACTCATTTTGGGAAACACTGAAGTCAAAATAAAAAGGCAGCAATATCTACAATGGATAGACAAAAAAATAATAAAAATAAAAATAATAAATCATAATTCACCTAAATCGATATTAGAAAAATAAATAAAAAATGATATATAAATGTACTGAATAGGTCATGAAATGGATTAAGGTTGCTACCAAGTGGTCAAATGTATAATTGCACCACATACATAAAGAGATAAAAGGTTCAGAATGGTCTGAAAAAAAAAAACAAGAACAAAGGTTATGCTACAAAATTTAATTTACTCCAGGAGCTATGCCCCTCTCTGTGACCCAGGAAATCCATACCATGTATTTAAAATTATTGGAAACATTTATCCAACCCAATACCATATTCATGGGCAACTTTAATTACCTCTCTATTAACTGGAAATCATATAGGACACCAAACATACAGGCACAGAGATTTCTAGATTTTATAAACACATACTCTCTGGACTAGATTGTCAGTACAACAACTAGGAGTGTAACCATATTGGATCTGGTCCTCACTAATATGGGAGAGTGCTGCACACTCCCTAGTGTTATGCCTTCTTTGGTAAGGTCAAAACTCAAAATGGTCTCCTCTGAAGTAAGAATAAAACCTTGAATCATAGCTAAACCTGGAATATTTAGGGAATAGTCTAAGACTAACCTCCTAGTATTAACTGATAACATGGCAAAATTTCAACCTCCATAACCCCTAAGAACACTGCTGACTATGAGGAACTGTTTGCAGAAACCCTATGAAAGCATGTTAATAACAGTATAAAGGCAGCTGTATCCATGAGGAAGAAGTACAGAACTTACTCAAAAAATAAGCCACCTTTGTGGAATCACATCAAGAGGTTGTATAACAGAAGGAAGAAAATCATGGCAAAAATTAGGAGGTGCAGTACTCATCAGGATTAAAGCACTCTCATGAAACTAAACAAACAACTCAGAGGAAAAATAAAGTCTACCAAAGCTAAATTTGAGGTACATTTGGCCTTCGTAGTCTAGGATAACCACAAGGCATTCTTTAGCTGTGTCCACAACCTCAAAGACAATACACAGTTGTGTGCAGAGCTCATTATTAATGGAACCACTATACTGAGTCAGAAGATATAGCAAACCTACTGGCTGTCAAATACAGCTCCAACTTTACACCTCTCTCCCCTTAACCTTCCCTCAGGAAATACCATCAAATATAACTCCCTTTGCTATCACTAGGGAACAGGTCCTTAATGCTCCCTCTAAAGTCAAAGAGCACAGACAATATCCCAGGATGCCTGCTAAATAGCATGAGACATGACATATCAGGCCTTCTGGAATTGCTATTTAACTGTAGCTTCCAAACATGCTTTGTGCCACATTAATGGAGAACAGCAACAGTCATCCCTCTGCACAAAGTTGAGCCATCTATAGACTCTGGAAACTACAGACCCATAAGTCTCACTAATCTCATATGCAAAGCTATGGTAATAAAAAGTCCAAGAATGTTCTGAAAAAAAATTATTTAAATTACTTTTGTTCTGAGGTCAACCATATTAATGATCAGTAATGACTTAGAAAACCTCCAGACACTGGACCCAACCCAATTTGGTTTCATTAAGGGCAGGTTATGCCTACTCAACCTGGTAGACTTCTTTGAGAAGGTCACCAAAGCAATGGATGAAGGCAAATAGTTCACACTACCTAACCTGACCTGGCCAAAACATTTGACACAATATCCCACTCAGATATTGTTGACAAACTCATAAGGTTAATTACAAACCCTAATGTCACCCAGTCAATAGCCAGCTGACTCAGAGACAGGAAGGTAGAATGGAGAGTCTGCCTCTACAAAGAAGCCAGTCATAAGGGGAGTCCATCAGGGATTGGTCCTGACACTGCTCCTTTTCAGTATTTGCTTCTCTGAAGTCAAGACCAATGTCAATGGTCTCTGACTGACTAAATTTGCAGATTATTGCAAATTAAGCGCTGCCATTGAATCCTCCTGCACATACATGCTCATCATGGAGGGCTGACAGACAAACAACTGGTGTCTATGCTATGGATTAAAACTAAATGCCAAGCAATGCACAGTAGCATCCTTTGGAAAGTCATTACCCCTGATAACTATCATATAGACAACACACCCCTAACAGTTAACCAAGTAGTCAAGGACTTGGGGACTCACATAGACAGTAAACTAGCCTTTGACCATCACATGTCTACAGTAGTAAGGAAATCATTCTATGTGGGGTGGCATAATGGTTAAGGTGTTTACCTTACAGACACAAGGTGCAGGGTTTGATTCTCACTTGGTGTAATTGGCTATGCTTAAAAATGTCCCACAAGGGCAGTTAGTCTAGTACTAAACTATGAACTATGAACTTATAAACAAAGGTATGGCATCTAGGTCCAGGGAAATCATTGTTCCACTGTATTCCACATTCATCAGGCCTATTATTGACTAACAATGCCCCCTTTGGTATGCACCTAACCAGGCATATCCAACAAATGGAACGTCCAGAGAGGTTCCTCACTTACAGAATATAGAGTGCATGCAACATGTCCTATGCAGACCGTCTCAATGCCCTATCCCTGTATTCTGTCTCCTAGAGGCTGTTGAGGAGAGATCTATGACTGGCATACAATGCATTGTCACACCCCAATCTGATGGACCTCCTGTATATCTGCAAAATAAGCAGCAATATAATTACCCATTCTAAGAACTTGAACCTTGCCTGTGATATAAATAGGACCTGCTGGAAAGTCAGTTGTATCCCAGAGACTACCCCTTCTCTGAAACAGGCTCCCCATCCATGTGAAGCAGAGTTCCTCCCTAACCTAATTTAAGTGTAACTTGGACAATTGGATAGGGAATAGGAAATCCATCCCTAGTTTGGCACCTATGTCTCTAATAGACACAGGCAGCCTGTAAATGGTTCATCTCCTATGCCCCTGCTTGTAAATGTTTCATCTCCCAAGCCCCTGCTTACACTTATTAAGGGTTCTAGAATTAGTTAGAGATTTCTGATGCATGTCTAGGCTTAAAAAAGTCTTTTTGGTTGTTAGCCTAGTAAACACCTATGAACCTATGAACCTATGTGCATACATGAAAACTTTCTGTTATAGGATAAAGCCCCCTGATGTTCCCACACTTAGAAGCCATGCACCCATACTGCTAACATAATTATTGTATTTCAGATGCCACAATTGCAATATGAAATAGATATGGCTGCTTTCAGAGGTAAATTCCCTTCCACTGTAAATTCACACTTTGTGGCTTGTTACAGCTAAATCATTTAATGGCAGTGTTGAATGCAGCTTTTAACCACCAATCATTGAGCAGCAGTACAAATCACCATTTTATTCCACTGATCTTATTCTCTGAGAGTGTACAGGGAACCATTTTTCTTCGCTTTTAGCAGCCTCCACTTCCATCCTTAAATAATTACTCGTGTGCTTATATGTGTACAGGGCTTTTACATTATTACAAAATAAGCAAGGAAAATTTATGTGATCCTTTGCTGAGGTTACCTAGTGTCCTGAAAAAAAAAAAATAATAATAATAAAAAAAAAGGGTAAAAGTATCGCTTCTGTGTTGTTTTAAAATAATACTGTCTTTATCGTTGTATGTTCTCCACAAGTTATGTTAATAAACATCATTGCAGTTTAAAAAGCCACAGTACTTTAAGAATGGTCTAATGAAATTAATCTGGACTACTCTGTTATTACTTACATTTCTGCATTTTTTGTTTGTGAAATGTTTTGTATTTCACCCAGGCTGAACCTGAAATGAGTATCGATTGATCATTGCACTACCCTGGTAAACAAATGCAAATGACTAAAAAATAAATCAATTCTACTGCAGTCAGCCAAATTTTATAAGCATAAATGTAGCTTATATTAGTTCAGGCAGGGCTAGACATACTTTTTTTAGTTGTCACCCGAATTAAATGAGATCAATGAACAATGGAGAGTATATAGAGAACTGATACACTCATCTGTAAATGTTTATACAGGTTGTACAAGGTAAAGAAAGACTAGGTACACCACTACAGAACTTCCCACATGGTATACAGTGCAGAATACACACAATGTTAGACATATATTGTGCAGATAATTGCACACATGGCACTGTGCAGAACACATGCATCACCTAAATAAACTGTTAACTGCAGTTTTACAAAGCGTGCAATTCAAAATATACAGAGGTGGTAATCTATTGGGGGAGTTGCATTATTTGTTTTAGTCTAGAGTAAACAGTGTGTAGGTACACTTTTGTAGGAGTTTTGTTAGATACAACTTGACAACAATGTTTGCTTTTGGGATTCTTACAGCTTGTGAATGCAGAACACACAGAAGATACTGCTGTAGAGATGTGTGATTGTTTTTCTTTTTCCCAGAGACAATTGACAGTTTTTGTACATGCTGACTGTATTATATATGTCTGCTTGCATGAATTGCTTCATATGTTTTACTTTCTTTTCTTTTTTTTCTCTTTTTGTCACATATCTTACCGCTTTTAATTACTGATGCATTTAAGCATCGTGTTACTGCCTGCCACATACCATCTGAACAGGCATTACTAATGGTACAAAATGTTATGGTCTGAATACTATTTTGGAATTCCATTCAAACATTTTGTGCCCCAGTTTTACAGAGTATCATCTCTCAATTATCTGTGGTTCTCAGACCAAAGCTTTAGACTCACACAGTGGTATATATTTGATAATTAACCAAGCATTATTATATATAGTTTTGAGAGGTGTTGTGCGGAGCACACCTGTGTAATACTTCACTACGTACCCTCCCATTCCAAGGTACTAGTGATAATATTTTTCAGCCAGTCCTATAATTTTTTTTTTCATGCAGCTTCTATACCATTTTCTTTGACCCTCACAAGGCATCCACCATTGTAGAAAAATGTGAAAGTTTTCAGTATGCCGCTACTGAAATGAACATCATTGAATCCATCCATCCACAACCCATTTTCCCAATATCTGCACATGGGGCTAGGGTGTCACTTCAATAGTGACAATCATGCAGAGCCAAGGTTTACATTGCCAGGTGGCTAGCCCTGTCACGGTTGTTCTTCCATGGCACCCACTTATACTTGCCCCATGATGAATTTAGAGTGTCCATCCACCTGTCTTTGAATGTGGGAAGAAACCGGAGCACCTGGAGTAAACCCACATGAACACAGGGAGGATGTGCAGATGCTACACAGAAGGCAACCCAGTTGAGAATTGAACCACAGAACCTCTTGCTATGAGGCAGCAACCCTATCCACTGTGCCAGTGTGCCACCCCAAGCTGTTGCAATAAGACTGAAATCAAGATCTATAATTATCATCAAAAAAGTAATTTCAGTAGTCAAAATATGTACCTATCTAAAACATTTGATTTACAGATATATTTGTTCTACTATGGTTGCCAAGCAGAACCATTGTGAACAATGGTCATTTTTTTTCATGGTTGACCTCAGAACGAAAGTAATTTAAATGATCTTCCTAAGTTACAGAGCTTGCAGCTGGAACTGATGGGACTGAAAGCCATTTCTCAGTTTTATAGGCCAGTACCTTACTACTAAACTGTATTCGGTCATCCTATACTTCAATGAGTATAATTCATGTGAGCAGTTTTACTTTGATTTTTTTTCATTGTGGTTTGTTGAACCTAAATTGCCGACAGAGATGGTATATATAATTGGATATGTGTGTATGAAGGGCAAGCGTCCCACAGGGAGTGCAAAGGGGGCTTTCCTGAAACAAATGCAATTTTCTCATTTTGAACAGTTTTGAGTTATTCATCTTAGGCTGGCTCTGCCGAACGTAGGTAAACCAATGTATTCCGTGAAGCTCACAAATGTTGTGTAATTCAAGAAACAAGGTCTTAGTTAGAGCAATGATGGGGTAAGTGATGCATTCCTGACTGCGGACTTGTTATGTGAAAAAGAAACTGGAAGGCCTTGGTTGTAGTCACACCTAAGGGAAGGATTATTCTAAGAAATCAAACTGCGGACTTGTTATGTGAAAAAGAAACTGGAAAGGCCTTGGTTGTAGTCACACCTAAGGGAAGGATTATTCTAAGAAATCAAAAGTAATAAGAGTCATTCAACGTTTTATCCCAGGATGACTACTAACTTCAACATGAACAGTCTCATGATATTTGCAGCTATCTCTTTCCTCTGAGAAACATATCTTTATGCTTTAATGGCCAGTTTAAAACTTCTGTTTAAAAAAGACACTAGGAGAACTAGATGCATTTAAGCCTCAAAAAAGAGGAGTTAAACTTCTAAGACAAATAGAAAGGCTATTCTTAACTCCAAACAAAAGTATGCAATTTCTGAAGGTGAAATTTATAAATATATCTTTGCGGTGTCTGCTTATTTCAGTCAGCACCATGCAGATGCCCCCCTCCATTCTATCCTTCCATCATGCCATTTGTCCCACTCTTTCTTAAAAGCCTCAGTGGATTTATGCTCTAGTTATCACTCAGGAAGTATATTCTATTTGCCTGTTACCCTTTCTATAAAAAGGAGTTGCACAATGAGCTGCCACAGAGTATGTTGCTGATTAATAGTCCTGGGTTCCTTAGTAAATTGTTACTAAATTAAATTTGTCTAATGGTTATATGTTTAACAGAAGTTTGTTAAATTATGGTTTCGAATGAAAGCATATTTTCTATGGAAAATATAGGGTAGGGTTTATAAACTGGTTTGTGGAGGTGTGATTTGTGGCTGAGTGTTTGCTCATATTTGTGTGTGTGTGATTGTGTTGACAATTTATACAATACTATGAGACTGCTGATGGGGTTGCTATGCCCTTCCTGTAGGTTGATGTGAACAAAGGGTTGAATTTATTAAATATGGAGTACAGCTCTTTACATGGAGGATGTACAGCTCTTCACATGGGGGATATGGGAAGCTTTTTCCTCAGCAAGAATGCATGTATCTGTGCATTTAGCAAAAGTACAGTTTCTGATGTGCGACTACAGTGACACTAAATTGTTTCTTTGTGTTTAGCAGAAGTACAGTTTCTGATGTGCAAATATACTGACACTAAAATGTTTCTTTGTGTTTAGTAGTAGTACAGTTTCTGAAGTGCGACTACAGTGACACAAAAATGTTTCTTTATGTTTAGCAGAAGTACAGTTTCTGATGTGCGACTACACTGACACTAAAATGTTTCTTTGTGTTTAGTAGAAGTGCAGTTTCTGATGTGCGACTGCAGTGACACTAAAATGTTTCTTTGTGTTTAACAGAAGTACAGTTTCTTATGTGCAACTACAGTGACACTAGAATGTTTCCTTGTGTTTAATAGAAGTACAGTTTCTGATGTGCAACTACACTGACACTAAAATGTTTCTTTGTGTTTAGCAGAAGCACAGTTTTTGATGTGCGACTACAGTGACACTAAAATGTTTCTTTGTGTTTAGCAGAAGTACAGTTTCTGATGTGCGACTACAGTGACACTAAAATGTTTCTTTGTGTTTAACAGAAGTACAGTTTCTGATGTGCGACTACAGTGACACTAAAATGTTTCTTTGTGTTTAACAGAAGTACAGTTTCTGATGTGCGACTACAGTGACACTAAAATGTTTCTTTGTGTTTAACAAAAGTACAGTTTCTGAAGTGTGACTACAGTGACACTATAATGTTTTTTTGTGTTTAACAGAAGTACAGTTTCTGATGTGTGACTACAGTGACATTAAAATGTTTCTTTGTGTTTAGCAGAAGTTTAGTTTCTGATGTGTGACTACAGTGACACTAAAATGTTTCTTTGTGTTTAGCAGAAGTTTAGTTTCTGATGTGTGACTACAGTGACACTAAAATGTTTCTTTGTGTTAGCAGGAGCACAGTTTCTGATGTGCAACTTCACTGACACTATAATGTTTCTTTCTGTTTAGTAGAAGTACAGTTTCTGACATGTGACTACAGTGACACTAAAATGTTTCTCTGTTTTAGTGTCAGTGCATTCGCATATCAGAAACTGCACTTCTGTTAAACACAGGCAAATAATTCTTTATTTGGCTCATTTTGTCTGGTTAACTGCAATTCAGCTTATTGGTGCTCATTGTTTCAGCATAGATCCATAAAACGTATTTGCATATATCCAACATGAACTCTGCATGCAGACTAAGTTTTATGTCTCTCCCAGCATTGTTTCTTTTCAGATTGAATCCCTTTCATACCCCATATTACCTTATAGACTGTATCATGTATGTATTGTTTTCTACTAGATATAATAAAATGATGCCAGACATTTCAGCTTGGGTTCATAATTCTTACTGTTCAGTACCGTTATCAGTCTGTTAATACTCCTCTGTACTCTTTTTATTAATATATTAGCCTCTTGTTATATCATCTTCAGAGCTGAGTACAATATTCCAACTACAGTTACACTAGGACACTGTATAACGGCATAATTGCATTTTTATCCCTAGATTCAACCCCCTCATAAAACAGCATCTTATTTATCCACGCCAGTGCTTTTCTTCAGACTGGTCAAATTATGTATTGATATAATAACCAAGATATCCAAATCATTTACCATTCCTGTTTGAGAAAAATGTATTCCCTCAAGTCCATAGTAATTGTGGGCTACTGTGGCCAAGATACAGCATCTCATATTTTTATTAGGTAAAACTAAGCTACTGTCAGGTCACTCTTACATTATCAAAATCCTATTCCAGAAATTTTCAGTGGTGATCCCTGTGGTGTTGGTGTGTGTGTGTATGTGTGTGTGTGTGTGTGTGTGTGTGTGTGTGCGCACGCACATGGGGGGGATTACCTTTTCCCTGAAGTGCAGTCACCTTGGTCCTGATTAGATATGCATAGGGGTTTCAGGGAGCAAAGCTCCCTACATAAGGTATATCATGCTTTTCTCACAGCTGTCTCACAGAAGTTTTGATCAGCTTAATTAATGAACATTGTGTAGGAATAGTATCAGAGCACTTCACCCCACCCTCATGAAGTAGCATAGGTGGCAATCAGGTGCCCTACCAGTCATCACTGATACTGCTGTAGGGCAGAAGTACACCACACCATTACACACTTCCATTACATGCCCTGTCCACTCATCACCGATACTGTTGTTACAATGACAAACAAGTGCTATCTGGGATGATCAGTCAGCAACAGTGCCACAAATGGTACCAAAATACCATCTGATACCATCAAGTTGCATTACTATAGTCCTGCCATCACACAGGTAGTGTGGTCTGTCTTAGTGACAAAATCATCAGTTTGACTGGTATCAGAATATACCAACTCCGAGCTCACACTACAGTGAGGAAAGGGCAAATATCCCACTCCTCACTGTATCACGACCCCAAAAACACCCTTTCAATTTCCAGCATTTTCACTCATTTATTTATTTTATTTATTTATTTGAAGTTTGTTTGCCAGGATAATCCATTGGACCGAATGAGCCCATTTTCAATGGAGTCCTGGGGAGAATAGCTCCAAAAGATACAATATCAAAAATATCAAAAATACAGATAAGAATAAAGTAAATTATAATAGGTAGAACATAACATCTACTGTTTGATAAGTATCATAGTAGTACATATAAGCACAAGATAGTATTAAGAAAAACAGAAGAACACTCATGTGAGCGTTCGCTGAATAAAACTTTCGATACTCTAATATAGCCCCGTCAGAACACTATATGCTATGACTAAGGAGTAGCACATGGTATCTAGCCAGGACTTTTGATAGCCATGTGTTCAAAAATGTGTGCTTAGCAGAAGTGCCCTTCCTCCAAATGAGATTGCTGTGGTTAGAGTTTGTACTTACTCAGAGATGCAGCAAACCGTAAGCTGCTTATTTTATTTTGGTGGGTAAAGAGAGTGAAGCCTTCTACATGTGAGGCTGCTGGAAAAATCTGGGATCAGAAACTATATCAGTACCATTAATTTATTAACACATTGTTCATGGAAATTATTTTTCTCTCGTGTCTTGAAACTGTAGCATGTGTCACACATATTCTAATCCTACATTC
Organism: Protopterus annectens; assembly: GCF_019279795.1. Classification (NCBI taxonomy): domain Eukaryota; kingdom Metazoa; phylum Chordata; order Ceratodontiformes; family Protopteridae; genus Protopterus; species Protopterus annectens. Next base: position 1,470,045,103 of record NC_056733.1, read on the forward strand.
CATGATACCAGCAGGAAATGCTGTAGCTGTGGGATACAGGATCTTCCCCTCATTTGTGGCTTTGTTGTAGTCATGAATGGTGCTGCAGTAATATCAGTTACTATAACGTAGTGCCATCACTCCTCTGTGACATTGCTGCAGGTCAGAGTGGTGCCAGGTCACTGGATGCTGTCATCAGTGGACAGAACAGCTGATCAGTAGGAGCTCTGCCCCATCAGTATTGTTCCACCTATCATAAGGCAGTAGCACATCTGACAATATGGCTGATCTGTCCTTTGTCTCTGACCCCTAATTAATGATATTAATATATGTCCATAACTGTGCCACAGCAACTTTCTTAATATTTAATTTTTTTATAACAACATAGTAGTTTTTTGCAGTACATTACAGCTTTTATCTGTCATTATTTTTAGATACAGAAAAAAAACAGTTTCAGTGCATGCTAAAAATATTTTGTATTTGCGGTGTAAACAGTTCACAAATGAACATCTTTCCTATCATATAAGATCATCATAAATCAACAATGCTGAAGTCATAAATAAAAGTTATTGAATACAAGAAGTTATGATCATATATTTCTTTTACAAATGTATTTTCACTATGAAAACAACTTTTACTATAGTGATTTCTTCTCAGCTCTTCAGTTGTGTATCCTGCATTTATCCTTCCATCCATTTTCTTAACTGCTTAACCTGATTTTTGAGATATTATCAAGTAGAACAGGGCAGGCCAGACCTCCTTATGTGTGCCTTCAGTTATAGGTCATGTTTGGGGCTCCCTAGGTGTTCTCAGCAAGCTGAGAACTCACCACCATGTCCCATGACTTCCCTAGGTCCTCTTCCTTGTGTGCCAAACAACCATGACTAACTCTTCTCAGTTCCACCAAGTTCCTCCTGGTTGGTGAGTTCTTGAGTGTATCACAGAAAGTGAGCCACGCAATAATGCAAATAAATATTATTTCCCTTTCTTGTATCTGTAATCTTGTCCTTTTGGTTACTATCTGGAGCTCATGATGACATGTAAATGCTGGTAAACTGAGAGTTTCATCCTATGGATCAATTCTTAGCTCACTACCACAGTTCCATACAATGTGTGCTGTATTATGGCCACTGCACCCATGCAAAGGTTAGTCTGTTGATTGCCTTCCCCTTAATTGTGAGCAGTACCCATAAATACTTACATTTCTTCACTTGCAGTGGCTTCATATAGCTCACCTGCAGAAGGTAATGCACTCTTTTCTAGCACACAAACATGGCTTCTGCTTTGTAAGTGTTGATTTTCTTTACAGTCCTTTCAAACACAGGTGAAATCCATTTCAGTGTTCAGTGGAGATTACAGTCACCTGAAACCAAGATGACAACATGCCCTGCAAACAAAGTTACAGCCCTCAGATCCTCAAATGGATACTGTCCCAACCTACAAGACACATCCTTAGCAGAGTCCTGCATCCAGTTTGAACATCTGTTGTGCCAATCCAGAGATTGCATGGTAAACAGCAGCAGTCTGAGATAATGTTTGCAGCACTTCCGGAAAGACATACCAGGGTACGTGATCATATAACATTACACAAATTGGTAACCCCTATACATTTTTATTTCAATACAAAGAACTAGCACTTTGGCATGTTCCCTTCCAAGGTTCTAAAATACATACAGCATTTCCTGTTTATGAAGGAGTAAAAGAAAACACAAAGCTAATGGGAGAGCACTGCAAATTAATCAATCAACATTAATTATTTCCTTAAAGATACAATTCCAGAAAGCTCTTAAACTTAAAGATTTAATTAATAATTCATTATTAAGTCCTTCAGTAGTAAGAAAAATATATGAGAAAATATACCATGCCTCTTTTCTCAGAAGAATCTCAGATAAGTTGAGAAATAAATCTTAATTTTCAAAATAGTACATAATAAAAAAGTTAATAATTCACTATTTCTATTATGTTGCTGTAAAAATGTACTGCAACAGGATTAACTCAAGATGCATTTTTAATATCTCCAATATGCTCCTGAATATGTTTACACAGAAGTATCATGGTCTGACCTATGTAATATTTATTACAAGGATAGCTAAGATTTTACACTACGACACTTTGATAACAATTTTTATTCCTAGGTGGTTTAAACTCAAACCCATTAACAATAAAGGCACCATTTTATCAACATGCTTACAAACAAAACATCCCTTGCATTCAACTGGGAAACTGTTATCAGTTTTCATAAAAGTAATAACTACATAATCACTTAAACTAGGGAATTATGATGAGAAATGTTTAAGCTTAGATTTTTAAATACATCATCTGATCTAATAATATGCCAGTGTCATTTAAAATATGAGCCACTCCCTCTATAAAGGGAGTCTGCCGTGTAACAAAAGAAATATCTTACTTTTTTAACTGATTCTTATTCCATCTGCTATACCTTCTATTATGAGTCAATACCCCCCCCCCCATTGTAACTTTGTCTTAGAGGCTTTCAACTGCATTTCATTATAGCCCCTACTCAAAAGCCTTTGAACTGCTTCACAGGCAACCTTCTCAAATTCTTGCTCTTCAGATCATAAACCCCACATCCTAAAAAACTCGCCATATGGAAGCAAGTCTAAGAGGTGCTGAGAGTGAGAGCAAGTTGCCTGCAAAATAATATTAACAGCACTAGGCTTCCTGTACAAAGTGGAAGATATTAGCTCATTCTTAATTTAAATCTTAGCATCTAAATAACAAATAACTTGTGTTTGAACCTCATAATTAAAAAATAAACCAACATTATTATTGCTAACCCTACCCATAAACTCAAAAAATAACTCCACCAGACCTTTTAAAATAAAAAAAATCATCTACATAACATTTATAAAATACAATATAATATAAGCATCAAAATAAGAATCATCATAAATAAACATCCTTTCAAACCACCCATAAATAAATTTGCATAATTAGGAGCAAACTTTGCTCCCATTCTAGTCCCATGAATTTATTTAAAAAAGAGCTCACAAAAAGCAAAACAATTACTCAACAATGCAAGCCTCAACATCTCTAAAATATCAGAAAGTAATTGTAACTTTTTTAAGTAATGTGCAATGGCTTATAAATCTGCAACATGTTGTATAGAAGACTACAAAGAGGAAATGTCCATAGTTACAAAAATGTAAGAACCTTCCAGTTTCACATGCTTAAACAAATTACAAAAATCCATACTATCCCTTACATGTCAAACTAAATCAAAAACACACGGCTGCAAAATAATATCCAATACTGTAGCCACTCTTTCCCTTAGACCCCAAAGTTGTGATACAGTTGGGCTTCCTGGAGGGTCACTCATATCGTTTTGAATTTTGGAAAGAGCATAAAAAGGGGGAATATATGGATTTACCGTGATTAAACTATCCCCCCTTCTAACAGAAAGAACACCTTTCTGCACCATCAGCTCAGTTTTGACAATTTCAGATTGCATTTCATATAGAGGATCATCACTCAGTTCTATATATTCCTCTTTATTATACAAACACTTAAATCACATCTTTTTATAAAAGTCCTTGAGCAATATTACAATATTATTCCCCTTAACCACAAGTTTCACAACTATAGATTCATCTCTCTGCAAACTTTTTAAAGCAAATCATTCATCTCTAGATATATTGTAATTCACAAAATATTTGGAACATTTATTACTATACATATTAATATCTTGTTTTACTAAATTATAAAATACTATTTTAAAAGGAGTTATAAAATTATTTTGACTCCTGATGCTTGCTTTCTTAACAATTTTATCTAAATAACTCTCATTTTCATCCATCATTCGATCTCCAGAAGCAAAATATTTCAGTTGTAATTTCCTAAGCAACTGACAGATGTCCAAATTCATTTCAGACTGTGATATAGTAGATGTTGGAATAAATTTCAAATCCCTTGTAGCATTTTTCAACATTCTCTAAAATAATACCAACACCCAATATAAGAACGCAGGGCTCTCCCCCTCCCCTCTGATTACCAGATTAACATTGCGTTCACCTTCATCCCCTCTCACTACCAGATTAACATTATATACACCTTCATTGACTGTTATAAGTACTTTTCTTTTTGTAATAATTACTCCTTCTCTTTGTCTACAAAACCCATATGGATCATAATAATGAATTCTCATGATTGCTTCAATATCTAGTCAAGGGCAAATAGACGATTCACTATTCTAGGGGCTGGACAAAATCCACAGTGATTCTCCTGATTTGATACTTTCATTTGGAGTTATTCTCCAGTGTTGTAGGATAGACATTCACAGTTTATCTAAGGAACATGATCCATCTGTACCTGGAGCTCACCATCCTGATCCCCCATTTCAGAATATGTGAATCATGTCCCAAATTCCAGAGCTGCTGTCAATCTCTTCTACTGTATGTTACACGGAAAACCCAACAAATTCCTATTCATTCAGCATTTCTGACCATTTCTCCTAAATTCTTTCCACCTCAGAACTCTTCAGTTGCTGCATTGACCTCATACGCAGAAATTGACCCAGTCTTTCCAGTTACATTTTGTATTGTCTCCTCAAAGAAAGGCAGGTTTACTGGGTTCCATAGTTTCATAAAGAGTTCCTTTTACCTTATGAGAATGTTCTCATCACGTTTCCACCTTTACTTAGAACAGCATGAGTAATGTCTCATCCCATCTTCTGACTTGCTGAATGGTTTGCCAAAACCTGTTTAAGGTTATCCAAAAGCTGATCTTCATGGCCTTGTCCAAACTGGATTCACATTGAGGTATTCACTTTAGTAACTACTGCAGCTGCTGCTCTGCTGGTCTTCCTTTACCATTCAGTGGTTGTGAAGGTTCCCTTTTGTTTTCATTGCACAAAATGCTTTTCCTTTAATGTCTTGGCTTCCCTTGATGCTGTTTTCTGGCATGAAAAGCAATACTCTATCAAGTAATGACCATCTTTTGGCTACAGATACTTGCTTCTTTCTCTTCTGCTAAGGTCTTGAACATGGCCCATTCAGAGTCCAAGTCTCTGACCTTCCCAGTATATGGAAGGATGTCCCCTAATGGAGGTGTGAGTTAGATTTATCCTGCATGGAAATATCTGTTACACATTTGACACCTTCGATACATATCAGACTTTTTGGTTTCTTTCCAACTGCCACCCTAGTTGTTTGACAAAACTCATCACTACGTGATATTTAATGGACATCTCAGCACCTGTCTTGATCAGACTGTCATGAACAAACAACATAATTTCTGATTACATGAATTGTCTTATGTACTGTGGTATGAAGTACACCTATGAGCATCCTTGTGTTGAGTATGATTTTCATTATGAACAAACCATACCCATCCAAGTAGTTCAGTAACAGTTCAGTATCTGGTTCACAACAGGTAACCCATTCTCCTAAATCAGACATGTATAGATATCTCCAGTATTCCCCATGTGTACAGTGATGTTTGTCTGTGACACTACCTTATCAAGTACCAGCCCCATGGTCAGTGGCAGATTATGGATCATAAATAAGCTCATAAGCAGTTACTAGGCTTGTATTACAGGGGGACCACTGAGAATCCTCTATACCCTCACCATCACGAGCGAGCAGTATAGGAGCAGCTAAAATATGGTCTTGTAGCAGTAAACATCATTGTGCAGCTAAGATGATGTTTAAGGTATTAAATTCAGCCTGCTTTCACAGAAGGTGTTAGTTGGGTGTTCAGAATGAAACTGAGGTTTTGTTTATGTGCATTTTTTATACAATTTTGGCTAGAAGTACATGTAATAATAGACGTTGTTCCACTAGGTCAAAGCCAGGCTCAACCAGGAGGCAATTTAGGCAATTATGCTGAGTGCACCTCTTTTGTGGGAAGACTGATGGTGAGAATCTAACAGCACTGTTTATAACTTAAGTCATTACATCCGAGTGAGGCCTCCAGGTGCATCTGCAGTTAACTCCTACTGACACCTCATCAAATATTGCTTTGTCATGTTTGCATTAATAATTCCAAAACCATGCTATGTACAAGGTTTTAAAATATTTCATTTTAAAGCTTACACAATGGCAAACTCAACTTCATTAATATTTGACCTGTGTCTAGTGCAGATAAACAGATATTAACTATTGTTTTTATGATATTAATTGTATATAGATATAATTTTCACATTTTTCTAAATATCTCAACAACCAAGTAACAGAGACAAAACTCCTTAGCCTCATATGAAAGCTCTGAGCTACATGAATAAAATGCTACTGACAGTATGTCTGTAACTTGAGTGGTTGCTGAGATATTGTAAGTTGTTTACAAAATATTACAAACATAATAGTTACTGTGTTTACTGTCACTTATAAAATTCAATTTAAGACCTACAAGCTAAAGAATACTACCACTATAAAAATAATTTATGCTGAAGGGTTTGCCATTTATACTTCTTTAATAACCCCTATGGTTCCAGAGATATTATTTGTTTGAAATGTGGGGACGTAATTTGATTCTGTCAAAAGGCTTAGGCTCTGCCCATTGGAAGTTACAGTGCAAACTTCCTGAGCTCCATTGGAGTGAATGAGCATTTGGGTTTGCCAAACTGTTCCTAGAATTTCTGATTATTTGAAGTTTACAGTATCATTAACTTTAAACTGTTCTGATGAAGTTCAAAAAGAAATGAATGAACGTTCTTAACAGTTTCCATTTTTTTTTTTTTGCTTGGTTTGACTAAAGAGTTCTGTGATGTTTTGTCAGCATTTTCTGTGTGTATCATTAACTCTAGCAAAGGAGTAATAATGTAAAGGCAAGTGATACTGGGAACCTCACAGAAATGGAAAGGAATAGCTTGGCTAGCTTCATTATCTATACGTATACTAAATATATATATAATTATCAGTTTTTACATGAATTTGAGAACATTCCACACTTGTCTGGAAAAGTACTGGCAACATCCGGTTATGTCAACATAACGAGCATATACATTTTCGAGTCATACTGCTTTAAAATAAAAATAATGGCCATGATAAAATCTAGCCCAAATACAGAGAAGGTTTTTGATTGGGTTGAATGACCATATCTTTCTGCAGTATTAACAAAATTACTATTACCTGCAAAATGAGTCTAACTGCTTTTTATAACTAGGGGAACAAGGCAAGGGTGTCCCCCGTCCACATTTCAGTTTGCAACCTGTTTAGAGCCTCTAGCAGAAGATATTAGGAGTTCTAGCATAAAGGAGTTGAAATGGGGACAGCTAGATTTCAGGATGGCATTATATGCAGATGGTATTATTCTTAGCCTGACTAATACAAAAAAGAGCTTGTAAACACTACTGCTTATAAGCAGTTTGACAAGATTTTAGGCTATAAGTTTAATACAGAAAAACAAAACTGTAAATGTGATATACCTAGAGAGAATGTGAAAAAACATTCTACAAATTAAATGCTAAGACAAGATCAAATACCTGAGAGTATGGTTGAGAAATACTTATAAAAACTCAACTACAAAAAACATAAATAGAGCTGTTTGTGAATATTAAAACTGATCTTAATAAATGGAAAGCTCCTAATCTGGCAGGAGCTTCTCCATATTTTATACCTAGGGCATGCATTTTAGTCACCACTCAGGGTGACAGATGTGGCTAAATTGCGCAATTGGACAAGTGATTTTCTATGGAACAGTAAATGCCCATGGGTGGCCTGGTCAGAATTAACCCTACCCAGACTAAAATGAGGATTAACAGTTTTGGACTTGAACAAATACATGATAGCATTAAGGTTACAATTTTTATATAAATGCCAAAACTAAACATACATGGCAAAAAATGTTAGACAATGTTAGCAGAGACATGTAATTTACCAACTCAAAGACCGGAACATAAATATATTTTATATATATATATATATATATATATATATATATATATATATATATATATCTAAAGATGTCAGAAACATACAAAAAAATATAATTAGATGGGTTATGCAATGACAGATAAATGTAAAACAGAAACAAATCCTGTCATTAGGATATTGGATTGAACTGGGCATGACAAGCGTCTAAAAGGAATTACTGGCAATTATAACACTAACAGCTTAATACTTAATCACTAGGAGGTGGAATCTCTTCCATAGCCCTACAACACAGGAGGTAGTATACATTTGTAGAACAGATCAGGGAGAATGAAGGAAGGGCCATGACATTGAAGAAGCAGAGGTTTGTAACTACCTTGGCAAAACTACTTAGAACAGAGTGGGTAAAAGCCTGCCAATTATTGCTTTCTTCAGGGTATATCACTGATGCAGATCCACCCTATATATAGTTATATATTTGTGTATAGTTTTACTTTTATGTTTTAAACAATGACTCACATTGATATTAACACTTGACTTGGATATTACTTGGCTCTAAACATTTTAATACCAGAATTTTTTGCAGGATGGACACAATATACTGTTTGTTGTTTATAAGAAGTAGTTAAAAAGTGGTCTGAACTTTACTAATAATGTAACCAACTGTACTAGGCTGCAACTAAATATATAAGATATGACTGTCATATGAAGCAATAGTAGACATCTGCTGGTGAATTTTTTAAGTGATAAATAAAACTCTTTTTTTTCATCTGTAGCAAGTGTATATTATGTGCTAAATGGATAATACGGACTGGAAAATGGTGACTTTTTTATTACTGTTACTAGACTTAAACTCCTGCATTTCATGTTTTATTGAATATTCTCAATACAGTTCTGAACAAGAGTGTCTGTGCAATTATAGTTCATAGCTGTTTGTAACAATGTGATTGCAAGTGTATCAGGAAATATCTCATGTGACAGAACTTTACTGTGTGGAATCTTGACTTTTTGTTAGACCTCTTTTTTCTGTGTTTTGCATACCTATCTAACTATCTATGTAGCTATATCTATATCTATATATCTAAGTTTGTCAAATGGTACTAATATTGACGTGCATAATGTTGACACCAAATGATTGAAATTATGCATGTCGAAATGCTACTACGCATACACAGAGCATTAATCTCGAAATGTGCAAAAACTGGAAAAACTAAAAACAAAAGAAAACATCAGCACCCTTTACACCCCCTTTTAATTATATATATTAATGCCAAGACCATACAATTGTCAAGGAAAGGGCAAATTTCCCAACCCTGAGATTCATCCAAGCTGCTGTTTTTGTCTATGTGTGTGTGTGTGTGTGTGTGTGTGTGTGTGTGTGTGTGTATGTGTGTGTGCACGCGCGCGCGTGTGTGTGTGTGTGTGTGTGTGTAATATATATTCAAAAACCCTGTGTGACTGAGGAGGATTCAGAAAATTGTGTGAAGGGGTAAATGCTTTCAGCAACTCAACTTAACATTTCTTCATAGTTTTTTTCCTGTGGAGATGTTAGAACAATTGCCAAATAATAAGTATGTTTTGAAGTACTTGCAAGGTAAAAGCATTATCTGACTTTTCAGTGTGTTTGCGGATTTCATAATGAACGTGAATGTAATGCTTAGTTGAAAACTTTTTGTACTTGTGTTTTAAGAGCCTTTGTCCAGATTTTTAATGTCAGCAAGTTGAGATGTATGCCCTAGCTGAATGACATCCAGTGGGAGAGGCATACCTCTCAACCTGCAGACACTAAAAATAGGTACAATGACTCCTGAAAAGTAGGTATATCCAACAAAAATATGGATATCTAAATAGAGGAGGATCTGAATGCCAAAAAGCACATAGTCCTTCTCACCTTCAGTGGGAATGTGGAGCTCTACTCAGAAGCACATCACCCAAAAAACAAAATGATGGAGAAATATAAGCATATTATTAAAGAGACAGTGTAAAATGTGTAGACTTCATTGAATTGTATTTCAGAATTGTACCACACACACAGTCATTTATTTTTGCTTTTGAAAAGGTAGTTGTAAAATGTGTGTCCTCTTTCTGTAAATTATTGGTGCCACTAATATGTTGGTCCAGTAGTGAGGTTTTCTGTGTACTAGTCAGCTTCAAAAACCCTGTGTGATTGAGGAGGATTCAGAAAATTGTGTGAATGGGTAAATGAGGCCTTGAAATAGGGACATACCTCCAAAAATAAGTGCATTATATACATAGGTAAAAGTGGCCTGAAAATAGGGATATACCTAGAAAATACAGACAGTTGAGCAATCTGGAGGGAGGGGCCAGTGTTTTTCTGGTGTCACAAACAGCTAGAAATGGAAAGCTGCATGATCTGACCAGCCAGGGGCAGTTTGCATAGTTTTCTACTGTTTGCAGTTACACAACAAGGAGTAGAAAGCCCACGGATTTTGAACTAGAAGTGGGTAGGCACTATGGATGTAAGCAGTACAGGATGATCAGAAGCATGCTAGAGGTTTTCTTTTTTGTAATCCTGGCACTGGCAGGCAACCTGATATACTGAGTGGTGTCCCTATCTGCCAGGCAGACGGAGTCCCTGGCTATGGTCCCTAATTTCATCTTCTGAATTGTCTCTGATTTTGCAGGAACTTACTACTATTGTTTCATATTTGTATCCTGTCTCGTCTGATAAATTGCTAAATGTTTATAGCAACTCAGTAACACAAGACCTTAGAGTTTCATACTTCATATTGCTTAGAAAATGCATGTTGATGTAAAGCCTATTGTTCTGTTAACATTGTAAATGGCGGAGTAATATTTAATGCTTAAAACTTGTCCCTGATTTTTGGGTCCTATTCTCCATTATTATGTTGAAAGCTATGAATGTTCCCTAGTTTGTGTTATATTTTTGGTTTATCAATCAAGTAGTTTGTGGGTTTCTGATCAAACATTGAGGATTTCAGGTGCTAAATAATGACAGACATTTGTGTTCTATGAATGTTATGCAAACCTGTTTATTCTATTAACTTGCCAAATATGTAAGAGCAATATTTAAAATCTGCATTTCTTTCACTAAAATAAACCATCTGGAGTTAACATGAATTATTGCTATAGCTTGTGTGGGGCTGCAGATAGTGTGAACATTATTTATTTAACTCCCTTCCACCTCAAAAAAAAAAAAAATCTCAGTGATTTGCACAGAAGGTCACTACAGTTTGTCTAGGGTCAGGGAACTGTTTAAGAGCACAGTTTGAAATACATTAGTGTGATTTTATTATTTTCACTTTCCTTACACCCAAACAGCATACCTCTCAACCTCTTAGCACAAGAAACCTGGACAAAGCCAACAATAATGGCAGGACAAAGACCCCAAAATAGGAACACATTTTAAATATTACTCTTATAAATGTAGAAGGTTGCTGCAATAAAAGGTGTTGCGTTAGCATGCATTTTCAGAAAGGATTTAATGTGTGAAACCCTAAAGTCTGTCATTATTTAGTGATCTTCAATCCTTACTTAATTGGTAGAAAACTGCAAATTTTATGAGGAAAAGACCAAAAGTATGAGACATAAATCTGGACATTCCACTGAAATCCAGACATTTGAGAGATATGCCAAACAGACACATATACGTGTGGTTATTTTTTTGGGGGGGGGGGGTAAAGCATGCTGTTATATACATCTGACAGCACTATCTTTAACTATGTTACTGTTCATAGGTTCATAGGTTCATACTAGGCTATCTGCCCTAGGGCATTTATAAGCCTAGCCAGAATGTGTTTGGCTTTCGCCACCCATTTTAAATTTATTTTGCTATGCCCTTTTTCGAGGTTAGTATACTGTGCCTCTGTCTAACACTGACACAGAAGTGATACCCGGGGTAAACCTACGATTTCCCATCCACTCATCAAGATTCCTCTTGAAGAGAGTCAATGAGGGACTCTGCCTAACCTGGACTGGGATTTTATTCCAGAGTGAAGGGAGCCTCTGGGTTATGAATCTGTCCCTCCAGCATGTCCTATTTATTTCAGTGCTGAGGTTCAGGTCTCTCGAGCGCGTAGCTCGATGGGATTTGGATTTTCTGAGGTGCAGCATGTCAATTAATTCCGCTTTGGACATGGCTTTGTACGTCAGGCACAGATCGCCTCTGAACAGGCGGTATGCCACTGAGTAGAGCTGGAGTTTCTTTAACCGGGCAGCATATGGCATCTGTTTGAGCCCTTTGATCCTCTTGGTGAGGTACTTTTGGGGTCTTTCCAGTTGCTGCAGGTGTCTGGTAAGGTACAACCCAAAAGGGGCATTGTACTCAATTATGGGCCTGATGAGGGATGAGTAAAGAGGCACGATGACCTCCCCTGATCTAGATGTGAATCCCTTCATGATTAGGTGGGCTATATAAAATGTTTTTCTAACCACTTTGGCCACGTGGTTGTCAAATAAGAGACTGCTATCAACTTGGGTCCCCAGGTCCCTAATTACTTCTTCTGTACTTAATGGATTACCACCTATGTGGTAATTTGTGGGCACTTTGTTTTTGCCAAAGGGGATGACTATACACTTTTTGGCATTTAGCTTGAGGCCATGGCTCTGGCACCAGTTGTCTGTTTCTATGAGGCCCTTTTGGAGGATGCTTGTGTTGGCTGGAGAGTTGATTATGGCGCCCAGTTTGCAGTCATCTGCGAACTTGGTCAGCCACAGTCCTTCTGTGTTGGCCTGTACCTCCGAGAAATATATACCGAACAAGAGAGGTCCCAGGACTGAGCCTTGTGGGACACCACTTGTAACTGGTTTGGAATCTGACATGGCTCCAGCAATTCTAACCATGTGGGTTCTGCCCTTGAGCCAGTTTGCAATCCATCTAGTGACATAGGGGTTTATATTTAAGCTGGTGAGCTTATCTATAATGCCCGAGTGGGGTATTGTATCGAAGGCTTTTGCGAGGTCCAGGTAGGCTGTGTGGACCACCTTCCCCTCGTCAATGGCCTTGGTGACGCTTTCAAAGAAATCAACCAGGTTTAAGAGGCAGGATCTGCCCTTAACAAAGCCGAACTGGGTAGGATCCAGTGTCTGTATGTCCCCAATATCTTTATTTATGAGGTCCATGATGATCCTTTCCATAGCTTTGCAGACCAAGCTAGTCAGGCTTATGGGGCGATAGTTTCCAGGATCCGTTGAGGCACCACCTTTATGGAGAGGGACCACTGTTGCTGTACGTCACTCTTTGGGCACATATCCTGTAGTAAGGCTGAGATTGAACAGTAGTTTTATGTTTGGGTTTAGCTCTTCTTGGAGTTCATGTAGGACGCAGCCTGGGACACCGTCTGGTCCCATTGATGCTGTGTTTTTTGCTTTGGAGAGGGTGGCTCTTACCTGAGGATCTGAGATGTCAGGGGGGCAGCACTCTGCTGGGATAGATATTTGCCCTTTTGGTGGGAGGGGGGTTTGCGCTGAACCTGTCAGCTAGGATGTTGGCAATGTCTGTGGGTTCAGTGTATTTTTTGTCATTTTGGACTAATTCTGAGCATATCTGGGAATTACCACCCAGGTTCCTAACATAATTAAAGAAAGCCTTGTGATTATCCTTAGAGTCCTGTGCAACTTTTCTCTCGAAGCTGGCCTTAGACAATTTTATGATTGCCCGTAGTTTTTTGCTAATATTGATCAGTGATGCCTTCCCTTTTTGGGATTTTGCTCTATCATTTAGTAGCTTCCTCCTTCTATTGTATAGTTTGTTTATGGCTGGGGTCCACCAGACAGGACGTCTGCCTTTGGAGGATTGGGTCTTGGTTTTATTTGGAATAGCATGATCCATGCATTCCTGAAGGTGTTCATAGAATGCGTTTATAAAGGATTCTGCGGTCTGGGCCGTATTTTCCACAGGCCTGGGAGCTTTGAAGGATTCCACCTCGGTTTTGAGGAGTGTGAAATTTGCTTTAGAGAAGTTTTTCACTGTGGTTTTCTGGGCAGGGGGTGGGGTCGGGATGTGAATATCCAGTGAGATTAGTTTATGGTCTGATCTTACCAGTGAGGGATACACTTCTGGTCTGGAGCATAGAGTCCCCATGTTGGTGATGATCAGGTCCAGTATGTTTTCCCTCTTGTGGGAGTGGTAACAAGTTGTTCCATAGCATTTGAGTTTATAAATTCTAGGAACCTTTGGGCTAGGGTGTTGGAGCTAGAGTAATGCTCCCAGTCTATGTTTGGGTAGTTGAAGTCGCCCAATATAATGGTGTTTGGAGAGACCTTCATATTTTCCAGTGTTCTCAGAAAGGCCGAGTGGGGTTCCTGGGTTTGGGAGGGTGGACTGTAGCAGGCTATAAACTGGAAGGCAGTTTTACCCACTGTTAGTTGCACATGGATAGTCTATGATGCTTCGTGCTTTGCCACCAACCTGGAGGTGTGGGTATCTTTGATGAATATCGATACTCCCCCTCCTTTTGTGGTTCGGTCCAAGTTTTGGGGCCAAAAAGCATGGTATGAGGTATTACCTGGTAGTGCTCTCAGGAGCCCTAAACCAGGTTTCTGTTACTGCACAGATATCGATGTTCTCCATGCTAAGGAGAGTTTCGAGTGCGTGTATCTTGAGGTTTAGACTTCTGGTGTTGAGTAGCATTACTCCTAGTTTCTTATCCCTTGTGATACCTATGGAGGTGGGTTTGTCTTTTGAGCCTTGCCTAAAAAAGGCACTATGGGGGTAGCAAGAGTCTTTGCCAATATCCGAAAGCCCAGGGGTGACAGGTGGCAAGCCGTCCCTAGCGAAGCATCGTGGCTTGTCGAGCATATCATCCCAAGCTGACAGGCATTGGATCCCCTTTGAATGACACCAGTACTTAAGCCAATTGTTGAAATTGATCATCTTGTCTTCATATTGTGGCATCATTCTTGGTGAGGGTAAGATGCTACTTAAGGTCAGGGTCATACCGGCCTGGGATACATGCTCAGAGAGCTCCTTTATGTCTCTTTTCATGTAGTCCAGGGAGGTACGTCTCAGGTCATTCACACCAGCATGGACAATGATTGTACTTGCCTTGGAGTGACCTGAGTGCTTGTGGCGGATCCTAGTGCCTGACAGGCTGCTCACCGTGACCCTCTCCTTGTCCAGCCTGGTGAGCGGGACGTCAGTGTGCCTGACGATAGAGTCACCTATTACAAGTGTATCAGGTGTGTTGTTTAGTCTTAAGGGCTGTGACTGTTCAGCACACTGGCTTTGTGAGCTATGTGTTGCACGTATTTTGTTTTGGGGTAGCGGTTGCTTGAGTGTCTGCTTTGGAGGTCTCTGCTGCTTAGGCAGATCTTTATTTAGAGCCTCCGAGTATGTTTTTGTGTGATTATGTGTTTGGTTTGTTGTCGTGGTAGGTCTGTATGAGACTGGAATTGTAGTGAGTGTGGTTTTCTTCTCCTCCTGACTGGTTATGCCAGTACTGAGTTGAGAGAGCTTAGCCTCCAGTTTGGCTATATGTGTGTTCTGTTCTTTCAGTTTTTCCCCAGTTTGGCATCAGAGTGGTACACAGCAGGGGGCTGTCTTTTGGGGGTAGAGTGGAAAAGCACAATGCATATATGTTTAAGAGCAGACATTTTAAATATATGCTTGTGGCAGTCTGTGCCTTCACACCAATCTTACACCAGAGGGATACAAAGATGCTGACTTCCTTTTTTTTTGGGTGGGTGGGGGGTCGCAAGCATTTTATTGTGAACTGCTGTTTTGTCACACATGACTTTTTTCTTCCTTGAAAGAAAATTAAAAAAATATGTATTTCTTTGCTCTTGTTTTTGCTCAGGTCATCACTAGATCAATGGGTTGGAAAATAGCTTTAAAATGCACCTCAGTGCATCTTAATTATTCAGTCCACAGTTATTAGAGTGCATACTGGAAAAGTTAGGGTGTATTGAAAGAATGCAGGAAAAAGCAAATATGAAAAGGAATGCTAAAGTTCTTTCTTTGCTCACAGGTTTTTTCATAACATTATTGGATCAAAAGGTTGGAAAATAGCTCAAAAATGCACCTCAAAGCATCTCTAACTTAATGTCTTCTATGGATCTACACCTCCAGCTTAATTTCACTACTTATTCCTCAGTTATAACATACACTCTTGGCTAGTTGTGGGTCATTGCAGGAAAAAGCAAAGATGAAAAGTAATATTGAAGTGCTTTCTTTGCTCGTGGTTTTTGTTCATGCCATCATTGGAGCAAAAGATCTGAAATTAACCTCACAACATCTATAACCCCAGACCCTTAGATTTATTTGAGTATCCATTTCACATTTATTACAATGCAGTCGTGTATGGTTAGTGCATGTTGAAGAAATGCATGAAAAAGCAAAGCTGAAGAATGAAAATGAATTTCTTTTCTGACTCATGATTTTGTTCAGGTCAGCATTATAACAAAAAGGTTGGGGAAAAGCTTTAAATGCACCACAGAACATCCATAACCTCCATTGCTTCTGGGGGCCTTGTGACACCCAGACACCATCTTAATTCACTTATTTTCTCTACAGTTATTACAACGATGCCTAGTTCCATCAGGGTGAGTTGAAAATATGCAAGAAAAAGATGAAGAGTAAGACAAAATGTGCAAAAAAGAAGAAAAAAGTGATCTGAATAATGTAAGGAAATCTTTGTGGAGGAGAAAATGGGGTGGTGGAAGAACTGGGGGATGTGCGTACATGTGTGTGTGTGTGTGTGTGTGTGTGTAGTTCAGTGGACAGTGGAGGGGATGCCACGGACCTCTTTTTCCTCTTTTGCCATTTTACCTAAAATTGACCCTGCTTTATTAGGCAAGCCATGGACACCTAGCTACAAGCTAACAAAAAATGTTTTGTGGCAAGAGAAGAGGTCAAAGTAAAATAAATTTGCAACAAAGTAGCCTGTTAATAATAACTTACACAGTATCATTTATCATTTGCTATGCCAGTGCTAAGGAGGGGTAACTGGGACAAGAAGCGTTAAGAATATTAGTGAGAAAAAAAAGAAAGTACATTAGAAAATAGCATTTTAAGAGTATTGTATTTATTAAGGGGCAGCTTAACATGTGCAGCACATGCAGAACTTCTGGAACTGCTCCCTGCAAATTAATGCATCCTATTAAGCTGGAAAACGCAGCTCACAGTTTGCTGACTTTGGCGCAGGATAAAGGTATAAAAGAGAGACCTCTGTTAATGCAGTAGCATCAGCAATTGACTTCTTTGATAAACAGCCGACTGAACCCATGTATTTTAAGAGTTTCAATAATCTGACAAACAGCATATTAAGGAGTATCAAAATTGCATACAGCAGTCAGCTTAGGAAGTGAGGAAGCCTGGAAGGCTTTACTAACTGAAGAGATAAATGGTTATGCAGTCATTTTCATTTAGGTTTGAATAAAAAATATTGTCAGTAGTAACCTTTGCTTCTTTGGAATCTGCAATTTTATATTTGCAACTGTTATAATAAGCACTCAGTTTAGCCGGAAAGAGCATCTGAAAATTAATGTTATTTGTAGTTATGAACAGACAAAAAATGAGAAAATTGTCTTCTTACTAATTTGCATTCTAGAGAACTGGTTGCAGAGAATATTAGTTAACAGATTTGCCAAGGAAAATCATATTTATTCTTGCTAGTTTTAAGGATTTTAACTGTAAGATTAACGTCAAGTTTTTTACTTTGGTGTAAATTAGTCTAGATTCTAGACTCTAGAAGAAACCTAAGTAGTCTTTGTGCAAAGTGCTTTGTGTGTCCTTTCTGCTATGAAAGAATATTTTGTCTTTTGGTCCTCAGTAAGTTGGAAAAAAGTGCTCTAAATAACATTTAGTAAATTGGTAGAGTCATGTTTTCAAACAAGCTTCTGAGGAGACTGTTTATTGCATCTACTTCTTTCTTCTCATTCAGTTTTTTTTTTTCATAGATACAATTTCTTTGCCATGCAAGTCAGTTTTGTGTGCAGTATCAAAAACTGTCTTGGCAGGTTGAAATCTTTGTCTCATATTTTACAACATTAGGGACTCCTTTAGCCAGAGTTGTATCAAAAGTGTTGAGTTGAACAGATGCTTCCTCCAAAGGTAACTGTAATGGCTGCATTGATACCTTCCCTTCGATGAGATGAAGGCTGCTACGAGTTATTATTCATGTTTGTTTTCTAGCTTCCTTTCCTGATGTTTTATATCTTTTCAGTTTAGTTTCTTTCTCTGGCACTGAAATTGAAGATATTTTTTTCTAGGAACCTGAGCTTCCATCAACTGCCTAGTAGTGCTAGCCATACTTTTGGAAAGACAGGTTGTAGGTTTGCTGAAACTTGCAGGAAAAAAGAAAGAAAATAATTGTCAATCTACAGGAAAAGGGAATAAAGCTGAAGAGGTAATAGCAGAATGTAAAAAGAGACATTGTACCAAGTGTTTTTAGGTTCACAGGTTCATAGGTTCGTATGTGTATACTAGGCTAACAATCGGGTTCCTATTACGAAATTGAAGACACTAAATATTGAATGGACTAAAGGCCGAAAATGCCGGACTTCAATGTGCTTTTTGTGAGATGCAGTACAGTGAAGATTGGAATATTTGCCCTTTCCTCACTGTAGTGCGATCTTGGAGTTGGTATATATACAGTAATTAGTGGGGGTATGGGAGGTGCAGGCCCCCACAATAGCGAGTTTGAGGTCTGGCATTTTCAGCCTTTAGGCCTTTTGATATTTAGTGTCTTTGGTGTTCTAATATAGACCCTAACAACCACTAGGGCCCTTATAAGTCTAGCCATGTAACACAAATGTGACTCACAAATTTGATTTATATAGGGAGTGATTTACTGACAGCTTCTGTCCATCACAGACATAGGTCAGACCAGGGGTGAATTTCTGATTACTCATCCACTGGTCCAGGTTACACTTAAATAGGGTTAGGGAGGAACATTGCTACATATGGATGGGAAGCCTGCTCCAGAGAATGGGAATTCTCTGAGAAACATATCTGTCTCTCCAACATATCCTATTTATGTCACAAGCAAAATTTAAGTCTTTTGATCTAGTAGTTCTGATCTGTTTGATTTTGGATGTACAAAAGGTTCATCAAAACAGGGGATGCCTTGTGTACCAGGCAAGATCAGCTCTCAGAAGTCTGTATGATACCAATCAAAGAGACAAGGATTTGAGGCAGTCAATGTAGGACTTTGTGTTTACTCCCTGTATTCTTTTTGGAAGGAACCTTTGTGGATATTCCATTTGTTGCATGTGTCTGGTCAGGTACATACCAAATAGGGCATTATACTATTATGATGGATCTGATGAGAGTCAAGTACAGTGGTGTGATGACCTTTCTTAACCTAGATGTCAAGCCCTTACTTATAAGTTGAGCAACATAGAAGGATTTTCATACTACCTTGGACACATGTTGGTTGAAGGCTAGGTTACTATCCATGTGAGTTCCCAGATCCCTGACTATTGAATTAACTTTTAGGGGTGTTTTATTAATGATGTAGCTACCCAGAAGATACTATAATGCATTCCTTGTCATTGAGTTTTAAGCCATGGCTTTGGCCCCAAGCATTTGTCTGTGTTAGACCTTCCTGAAGGGTGTTCTCATCTTGGGGGAGATTCAATGACTGCTCCCAGTTTGCGATTGTCTGCAAACTTAGTCAGTCAGAGGCCTTTGACATTGTCTTTGACCTTTGAGAAGTAGAAGCCAAAGAGGAGCAGGCCCACCATAGAGCTCTGAGGGATTCCATTGGTGACAGGCCTTCTTATGGAGGTGGCCTCACTGACCTAACCTCGAGGGTCCTATCCAGGAGCCAGCTAGCTATCCAAAATGCCATAATGGGGTTTATGCCTAGTTATGCAAGTTTGTTGACAATGCCTGAGTGGAGTATTGTAGCAAATGCTTTAGCCATATCTACATAGGCAGTGTGCAGTGCTTTCCCCTCATCTATTGCTTTGGTGACATTTTCAAAGAAGTCCACCAAGTTCAGTAAGCATGACCTTCCTTTGACAAAGCCAGACTGTGATGGATCTAGTGTCTGCAGATCTCTAATCTGTAGATATCTTGCTGATAATTTTCATGATAATTCTTTTCACTACTTTGCAAGCAAGACTAGTCAGACTAATGGACCTGTAGTTCCAGGATGTGTTGAAGGCCCTCCCTCATGAAGGAGGAAGAACATCACTGTCCTCCATTCTTGTGGCACAAAGCCTGTTTTAAGACTATAGTTAAATAGTGACTCCAGGGGTCTTGATAAGTTATTTTAGATTCTTCAGGAGACATCCCAGGATGTTATAGGGGCTCCCTGAGGTTATGTTCCTGGCTTTAGTGTCCATAGCCAGTACATGTTCCCTAATTATAGTTGGAGGCGTTATGTTTGAGGGTATTTATTGGGGAATACTTTGGGGAGAAACAGGTGGAAATTTAGAACTGAATTTGTCCACTAACAGGTTCACTGTATTGCCAGGCCTGGTGAATCTGGCATCATTAACGAGATGTTCAGCACAATGTTGTCAAAGTAAACTTTATTGTCATACAGATGAACACAGAGGAAAAAGTGTGTATCATGGCATGAAATTTCGATACTCAGGCTCATACCATAAGAATGAGAGTTTACAAAATGAATATATAATAATAATAATAATTTAAAATACTAAAAATCAAAATCAAAATAAGATACTAAAAATAAATAAAGTAAAAAAATCTGAAAACTTTTTACAGCAGAAACAAAATAAATACAACAACAGGACCAGACTCAGTAGAAATATAAGGATATTTAAAAAACAGTACTATAAATAAATAAAAGAGGCACATATGCAAAACTTACCCACCATCAATATATTCCATAAACTTACAGTTTACCATTTCCATAGTGCAGCTAGAGATGTATAAAGTGAGCTATACAGAGAGTTATGTAAATAATAATGGCATCTTGTGTGCTACCCTTGAGCTTTCTGACATAGCTGAAGAAGGCCTTGTGGCTATCTTTCACTAGGGAGGCTATCTTAAACTCTAAGTTAGCTCTTTTTGAGCTAATTATGCCTTTTTGTTGCCTATTTAGTTTTATGAGGGAGTTTTTATCTTTATGGGAATTATCCTTCCTGATTTTTGCCATAATTTGTTTCCTTTTGTTGTAGATCATGTTTAATTTGGGATGTCCCCAGGGTGGTTTGTTTCTGGGACTAGTTCTGGGCTTACATCTGGTAGGTACAGCAGCATCTATGCAGCATGGTTATACAGAGTTTCTGAGATTAGTTCAGCGTAAGTTGCTGTGTTCTCAGTGTTTGGAGGGGCATTGAATTTTGACAAACCAT